>NC_060178.1:93811765-94111765 GCF_021184085.1 Oncorhynchus gorbuscha
CAAATGAGAGTTTCTATTAGATAAATGTGGGTATATTTATCCCAGGTATATATTTATCCCCCTAACCCTAACCCACAAATGTGGGTATGTTTATCCCCGTTTTGAGAAACAATTTTCAACAGAATCGGCGGAATGAATACAGCTCTGATCACGAGTAAACACAGTTCACTTTCATTACAGCCACCCTGTATTCCTTCTCACATCTATGTGCTCACTTCAGTAAGCAGTTACACCAGCGGGCCCCGGTGGCAATAAATTAATAAAACCAAAAGCTTACCTTGACTTGGAAGAGTTACAGTGTTGTGTTGGATAGACATAGCCAGCTAGCTAACATAGCATCCCTCTGTTTGAGCAGGGTGTTTGAGAAGGCTAAACTAGCTAGCTGCATTTGCTATCAAAGTAAGTGAAACTGCAAGTGAAAAAAACATGTAAATCTCTCACTTTATATATTTCTTGCTTCTCCTTCATTTTGGAAGAAATTAATTTGTTCAAAACTGTTCAACTATTGTATTTCTCTCTCTTTGAGTCAACTACTCACCACATGTTATAAAGTGCATTGCTAGCTAGCTGTATCTTATGCTTTCACTACTAGATTCATTCTCTGATCCTTTGATTGGGTGGACAAAATGTCAGTTCATGCTGCAAGAGCTCTGATAGGTTGGAGGATGTCCTCCGGGAACGTCCTCCGGAAGTTGTCATAATTACTGTGTAAGTCTATGGAAAGGGGTTAGAACCCTGAGCCTCCTAGGTTTTGTATTTAAGTCAATGTACCCATAAGAAGACGAAAGCTAGCTGTCCTCCGGATACATCATGGTGTTACCCTACAGAGTGCTGTTGAGGCTACTATAGACCTTTATGGCAAAATAGTATGTTTTAATCAATTATTTGTTGACGTGTGTCAATGTGTGTGTAAAAGCGAAGTCAGGTGCAGGAGAGCAGAGTATGATAAATAAAGTGTACTTTATTATAGTTCCAAACCGGGAGCACAACAAAACAAACTCGCTCAAAAAAACGGAACAATAACGTAAATGGGGAATGTTATTTTGTCAGCCCCCGCATCTCTCCAAACCTCTATATTTATGTGCGTCCTTGGGAGTGGTCGGGTTAAAAGCAGAATTTAAATTTCAGTTGGACCTTGTTTGCAATTGACCAATAAAATGATTTTAATTTTAATCTTACATTAGGGATGTTAGGTTGCCCATAGGGACTCGTGAATGCAGTATATCTTTGTGTATATGATTGTGGCTTCACAAATGTGGTTATATTAAGACTCAATAAGTCCAATGAAAATGAAACTCAGTGAGATATGAACTAATAACTTCAAACGTCAGCGGTTTGTTTGGTCACTTGTCATTTTGCATTGTCCATTCTGCTATTAGCAAACGACTCCATCAGCCCAAAGAAGTTTTTTGCGATGGTGGGATTGTCCAAGAAGTCTCCCCCTGAAATTGAGAAGATCTTCAGTGATCCTGGACCAGAACAAGAGTGGCTACATCGAACAGGATGTACAGTTGAGTCTCAATATAACATACTTGAACCAATGATCAAAACAGCAGCTGATACTAAGCAGATATCACACTAAGAATTATTTTTCTTTAGTTTCTCAACAATTGATGCCTAATACAAGGCCTTCTGATCCGTTAGATGGATACAATCAAACACACAAAACCTATACTGTATAGTGTACTGTATGTAATACTACTTTAATGTTTTGTGTTTCATGCTTGTGTGTGTATTAGGCTTTTCCTCCAGAACTTCTCCAAGGGGGCTCGTCCCCTGACAGCGGCTGAGACCAGAGCCTTCCTCCTGGCTGGGGACAATGACAGGGGTGGAAAGATAGGCTGGGACGGTAGAGTTACTAGGCAACGAGGGCCGGGGCCAGAGTTAACATTTGTGATTCTTGTGGCAGTTTCAGGATCACTGGATCAGAAACCTAGTTTGGCATGTGGTTGGAAAGTAATTCAATCTCTACATTCTGCATATTGAAGGTTAATGAGCACATTTTCATTTTTGGTTTGTTTGTCTCTCTATCAGAGTTCTCCAACCTTGTCATGTCTCCATAAAGACATGAAGAGGAGGAAGATATGTATTTTGACAATTTTAAGACAAGCTGTACATGGTCTGTGTGAATCTGCTCAGTGCCTTCTTGGGTTGGTCCAGCCTCTGTCTGTCAGTACTAGTAGTATAATCTGAGGTAGTTTTGACAAAGAAAAATATGATATTGTAAACCAACACAAATAAACAGTCTTTGGCTTAACCCTTGCCTCGCCTGCATCTGTCTTTCTCTGTTGGAAAGTATATACATATACTGTATCTGGGTTTGACCATAAATAATGTAGCACCTGTCACCATGTCATTGACAGGCTGGGCCTTACATGAGCATGTAGCCCAGGGTAAGGAGTCAAGTCAACAAACGTCTATATTCCTCTCATGTGTATCCAACTGCAGTAGATCATCCAAACCAGGTCATTTCCTCGTGATTATATGAAGGGCAGACGAGGGATTAAGTTTCTTGCTATCAACGGATAACTTTGGAACCTTTCAACTGTCAAGAAGATTATGTCTATGTTTCTATCAACAACAACAGCAACTTTTAACATTTTTAAATGAGACTGTGCTGGTATGTAGGTGATTTAAATTGTTTACAAGTACAACAGGCACAATATCGTCTAGCATAAGAATGATGAAGTATAAAATTGAGGCCTACATCACATGAATACATCAATTTGCGGCAAACAGAGATGTTAGTGTCCATAATGGTTAATACTGTAATGTACACTAGCTTAAAACAGTTACAGTTGTATATAAATCATATACAACTAAATGATGTGATTTGACATATACTAAATGGTTCATATCTGTTTTATGATGTAAGACTTGTTCTACACATTCAGAAACTCACTGAGGTTGAAGATAAGGGGTCATATTACAAAACCAATATGCATTGCAGGCATTTTACCTCCAACATGCAGCTGAATGAGTAGATGAGCTTGAGCCCAAAAATGCACGCCTTGCGTTTCACCAAGGACTGCATGCATATCCTTAGTTGAAAGGATAAAAATAGCACAATTTGACTACTAGACACATTTTTCCAAAACTAACCCTAAGCATATGGTGTGCGTTACACCTTGAAGGGCGAGAGTATATAATGTGAGAGCTAAAGGAGAATTGCTTCATCCGGCCCTACACTGAGATACAACTGCCACCTCGCCACTAATCTTCCAAAGGTGAGTTCCCTCAATCGGACTGATGTTCTAATTTACTGACCACCAATGGTTTGCAACAACACGCAAAGATCTTTATTTACAACCTCCACGGAATACATTCAATAAAAATGAAGAGGGAAACGTTTCTATCAGGAATGTGTTTGGAGTTGGAGTTGAATTTTTTTTTAAATATGGGACTTCAAGCGTTTACCTGAGAGATGGAGATGGAGGACTTATGCCATGGTTTTGGCTTACGAGGAATGTCAGTTCGAGGACCACTCTAAAAATGACTTACTGTCGCTGGCAGACATGTCTTAGTCAATCTTTCTTTCTAAACCAATACTTGTTCTAAATCTAAATTACCATGGCTGGACTTTCATGACAGTGAAAGTCCTATGTGAATCTTTGTGTGTGAATGGTTGAGAGACAGAATAGAAACAGGTCTAGCAGAGCTAAAGGTCATGGGTCACAGCATACTACTGTATGCGTACTGGCCTACTGTAGTTTCTTGCATTGGGGCACTCTGCCTTTGAGCACAGTGGAGCTAAGTTTGGAATGTAAATTTGTAGGATACAGAACCAATGCTATTTCTTATCCATTTAAATCCATGAATCAACTAAATAATTAGTTAATTAATTAAAGAACATTTGAAAAAAGGTCTATCTATAAGCCTAAAACAGTTTTCTTGACAGTTGTGGTTATCAGTCAAAAGATAGTCTATGTATTTATTTACTGTTAAATATTTATGTTCAGGACTTCGAAAATGTTTCTCTCACTCTCTTCTCTCTTCTCTCACTTTCTCTCTCTCCATTTCTCAGAATCTAAAAATGGCTTTCAAGGGAATGCTTAAGGATGAGGATATCGCTGCTGCCCTCAAGCATAGTGCAGGTGTGCTACACTTAATTGATTTATGACAACCAATGTCAGTGAAAGTGGAAGGGGCCATATTGACCAGGTTTAATCATCCATGAGCAGGTTGTGATGTTGAAATGACCACTGTGTTTATCCCTCACAGCTGCTGAGTCCTTCAACCACAAGGAGTTCTTCGCCAAGGTTGGCCTGACCGGAAAGTCTGCTGAGGATTTGAAGAAAGCCTTCTACTTCGTTGACCAGGACAAGAGTGGCTTCATTGAGGAGGATGAGCTCAAGTAAGTCTCATGTTGATTCAGTTGTCAAAGGCTACGTTACTGTCCAGTACAACGCAACACTACCCTTGAAACTGAAATTAATACCAGTGCATATCTTGACTATTCCTTGCTCTCTACCCACCAAGTCTCATATTCATTTGATTGCATAGGGGTAACATTAACACACCCTTCAACTGAAATGAACACCAGTAACCTCCATATTTGGGCTATTCCCTTCTGACTATTCTGAGGCCAGAAATCTAAATCATTTCAACTAAAATAGATCCAAGGGTCAATTCGAGGGTTAAATACATTTTTATTCAACTAATGAATTCAAAAGTCATGAATTCACATAGGAAAATAGCACACAATTTTCAAGAAATGCCTCCTCCCTCTCTCCCTCCTTCCTCCTTCTCTCCCTCCTTCCTCCCTCTCTCCCTCCTTCCTCCTGCTCTCCCTCCCTTCCTCCCTCCTTCCTCCTGCTCTCCCTCCCTATCTCCCTCCTTCCTCCTGCTCTCCCTCCCTATCTCCCTCCTTCCTCCTGCTCTCCCTCCCTTCCTCCCTCTTGCTCTCCCTTCCTCCCTCCTTCCTCCTGCTCTCCCTCCCTATCTCCCTCCTTCCTCCTGCTCTCCCTCCCTATCTCCCTCCTTCCTCCTGCTCTCCCTCCCTTCCTCCCTCTTGCTCTCCCTTCCTCCCTCCTTCTTTCCCTCTCTCCCTCCCTCTCTTCCACCCTCCTCCTCTTTCTCCAGGCTGTTCCTCCAGACCTTCTCTGCTGGTGCCAGAGCTCTGACAGAAAAAGAGACCAAGGCCTTCCTTGCAGCAGGAGATGTTGATGGTGATGGCATGATCGGAGTAGATGGTAAACAAATCACTTTTACACATTTCAATTAAACTATCAAACTAGCAACTATGTACTTTACCCTATTCAGTTGGCCAAGTAACTGTAACAAGTAACTAGGCCTCCTTAGTGGCACAGTGGTCTGAGGCATCACTACAGACCCCGGTTCAATCCCAGTCTGTGTCACAGCTGGCCGTAACCGGGAGACACATGAGGTGGCGCAAAATTGGCCCAGCGTTGTCCGGGTTAGGAGAGGTTTGGGCCGGTCGGGATGACCTTGTCCCATCGCACTCTACCGACTCCTTGTGGCAGGCCAGGCGCATGCACACTGACTTTGGTCGCCAGCTGTACAGTGTTTCCTCCGACACATTGTGCAGGGCTTCGGGTTAAAGTGAGCAGTGTGACTTGGCAGGGTCGTGTTTCGGAGGACGCATGGCTCTCACCTCTCCTGAGTCATTATGGGAGTTGCAGTAATGGGACAAGACTGTAACTACCAATTGGATACCCCTAAAAATAACAAGTAACTGCTTTTATGACTTGTGTAACTACTAGTTACATATAACTACTTTTAAATGCCATGTAGGAATGAGGATTTTATGAGGTGCATTTTTTTAAAGATCTCATCAAGACCTGCCACTACAATAACTGTTGTTGTTTCCTCCTTGTTTCCACAGAGTTTGTCACCTTGGTGAACGCATAAGTCATCTACCATTGGCTTGGTTATCATAGAAACACAAATCTGCTGTTGAGGTTTTGTCCTGGCCCGCTGCCTGTCACATACTGCATCTTTTTTATATTCATTTTATTTATGAATGTTGCACAGACTGTTTTGACTGTAACCCCACACCCCCAAAGCGTGTTGACTGTTATGTTTTTTAAATATGTCTTATGTTCGCATTCAGCCGGTGTGCAAAAAATTACCACCATGCCTTTGCACTTTTAGAAAATTGAAATAAATTCACATTTGGATTAGCACCGACTTCTGTTATTAATCGAACATAGAGTGTCACAACTGAGGAAGTCCTTCAAAGAACTAAAGAATGTTTATTTAGAATATTAGAGTGTATATAGGACTGATTTAGCACTAGCTAGGCTGGGATTCCCACCTGGCATTATTCCCTGGAGTACAGAGAAGTAACTGTATATAGTGAACTGTATATAGTAACTGTATATAGTGAACAATGCCATACACATGTTCACATAAAGTTCAAACAGGATCCACCGTCTGGCACTGCATATAGGAGACAGATATATGTTCAGCTCTGGCACACCTATAGCTGGTTCAGAAAGACACAGCCGCTGTCAGGACCTCTTGGAGCCAACTCTTTAGGGGGCTGGCCAGCTAGAGGATCTCTGTTCAGTTAGAGCCAGCACATTCCAAAGGGCCCCAGGCAGTACCCGGCTAGGGTTTCAGAACTCCCAAGTTACACCATTTTTGTCAATGAGGCACATTTATGAATACGTTTCTCTCTCTCAGATATCAGACTGAGAGAATGTCATACTCGGTGACATAGAATAAGGCCATTTCTATTTATGAAGAAAGGGAAAGGAGAATTGAACAAATTGCACTCTGAACATTTACTTGGAGATATTTGTTTCCAGCTAGAATGTACACAAACTATATTTAATTATTTTTTACATACTAATTGATGTAAAAGGGGTTAGCCTAGTGGTTAGAGCGTTGGACTAGTAACCGGAAGGTTGCGAGTTCAAACCCCCGAGCTGACAAGGTACAAATCTGTCGTTCTGCCCCTGAACAGGCAGTTAACCCACTGTTCCCAGGCTGTCATTGAAAATAAGAATTTGTTCTTAACTGACTTGCCTGGTTAAATAAAGGTAAAATAAAAAATAAAAAAAATGACAAGGTGGAATTTAGTCCAAGGATCACCTCTAAGTGGAGTTTAGAATGTCAGCTTGGATTCAGTCCTAGTGTCATCCAATAACGAGTTGTCCACCCTTCTGACATTTTACAACAACACTCATATTAAATCATGTCAGGAATGGATACAAAGGACATAATCGGAGGGAGAATAGTTAAGGGTTGTCTAAATGGATTCCTCTACCTGTCTGTGGGTAAAGGTCAGGGGTTAGGGGTCAGATATTACTGGTATTACTATGTAATTACCATTTCCCATGTAATTCTCTACCTGGTAAGTTATGTACCATAAAATGTTAACGGATGAGGTTTCCAGTGCTAGATTTATTAAAAGGGTTTGGATAGTCTCTACACAACCATATAAATAGAATGGTAACAAACTGATTCCCAAAGTTTATCCAGCTGGCTGTGAAATGCCTTCACACAAAAGCAAGAGGAAAAACTCAAGAGTGCCACCTGCTGCAGTATAAAACCCATTAGAAACATCCAACGTGGCACCCTATTCCCAATATGATGCACTACTTTTGACCAGGGCCCATAGGGAAAAGGGTGCCATTTGGAACACAATGACTTTCATCTGGTCACACACGTATGTATACTTGTATGTGGACCAACTGGCAAGTGTCTTCACTGACATTTTCAACCGCTTCCTGACCGAGTCTGTAACACCGACATGTTTCAAGCAGACCGCCATAGTCCCTGTGCCAAAGGAAGTGAAGGTAACATGCCTAAATTATCACTGCCCCGTAGCACTCACATCGGTAGCCATGAAGTGCTTTGAAAGGCTGGTCATGGCTCACATCAACTGCATCATCCCGGAAAACCTAGATCCACTCCAATTTGCATACCACCCCAACAGATCCACCGGTGACGCAATCTCAATTGCACCCCACAATGCCCTTTCCCACCTGGACAAAAGGAACACCTATGTGAGAATGCTGTTCAGTGTTCAACACCATAGTGCTCACAAAGCTCATCACTAAGCTAAGGACCCTGGGACTAAACACCTCCCGCTGCAACTGGATCCTGGACTTCCTGACGGGCCTCCCCCAGGTGGTAAGGGTTGGCCATAACACGTCAGCCACCCTGATCCTCAACACTGGGGTCCCTCAGGAGAGGGTGTTTAGTCCCCTCCTGTACTCCCTGTTCACCTACGACTGCGTGGCCAAACACAACTCCAACACCATCATTAAGTTTGCTGATGACACAACAGTGGTAGGCCTGATTATCGACAACGATGAGACAGCCTATAGGGAGGAGGTCAGAGAACTGGCAGTGTGGTGCCAGGACAACAACCTCTCCCTCAATGTGAGCTGATCCTGGACTACAGGAAAAGGCGGGCCAAACAGGCCCCCGATTAACACTGACAGGGCTGTAGTGGAGCTGTTCGAGAGTTTCAAGTTCCTTGAGGTCCCATCACCAATGAACAATCATTGTCCAAACACACCAAGACAGTTGTAAAGAGGGCACGAGAACACCTTTTCCCCCTCAGGAGACTGAAAAGATTTGGCATGGGTCTCCAGATCCTCAAAAAGTTCTTCAGCTGCACCATTGAGAGCATCCTGAATGGTTGCACCACCGCCTGGTATGGCAACTGCTCGGTGTCTGACTGGAGGGCGCTACAGAGGGTAGTGCGTACGGCCCAGTACATCACCAAGTTTCCTAGCATTTTTTCCCCCAGGACCTATATACTAGTTGGTGTCAGAGGAAGGTCCAAATAATTGTCAAAGACTCCAGTCACCCAAGTCGTATAATGTTCTCCCTGCAACCGCACGGCACTGGATCAAAAGGCTCCTTAACAGCCTCTACCCCCAAGCCATGAGACTGCTGAACAATTACTCAAATGTCCACCCAGACTACTTACATTGACACCCCCAGCACTGCTGCTACTCGCTGTATATTATTACCTCGACTAACCTGTACCCCCGCACATTGACTGGTTGTCACGTTTGTCGTAATGATGAGACCAAGGCGCAGCGTGATAAGAATACATTCTTCTTTAATTAAAAAAGAACACTTACACAAACTAACAAAACGAACGTGACGCTATGCTAAACCGAGTGCTGACATGCAACTACACATAGACAATAACCCACAAAACCAAAATGTAAAATGGCAATCTAAATAGGATAAACAGCGGTCTCTGATTGGGAACCAATTCAGGCCACCATAGACATACATATCCCTAGACATACCAAAACCCCATAGAATTACAACAACAAAAAACTAGACAAGACAAAAACCCACATACCACCCTCGTCACACCCTGACCTAACCAAAATAATAAAGACAACAATGATAACTAAGGTCAGGGCGTGACACCGGTACCCCCGTATATAGCCTCATTATGGTTCTGAAATTGTTTGTGTTACTTTTAGATTTGTTTTGTTTTGCTGGTAGAAATGAGGTAAAGCGGATTTAAGATTGCCTCCATTAAAGTCCCCGGCCACTAGGAGCGCCACTTCTGGATGAGCATTTTCTTGTTTTCTTAAGGCCTTATACAGATCGTTGAGTGTGGTCTTAGTGCCAGCATTTGTTTGTGGTGGTAAATAGACAGCTATGAATAATATAGATAAGAACTCTCTTGGTAGATAGTGTGGTCTACAGTTTAGCTCTATATTATCCGTCATCGTTCAGCCACGACTCGGTGAAACATAAGATATTTGTAACGCTCGTCGTCGGTGGAAGGAAGAGTGGACCAAAGCGCTGCGTGGAAAGTGTTCATGATATTTATTTACAAGAAACACTCAAACAAAAATAACAAATCCAAAAAACGAAAAGCAAACAGTTCCGTCAGGCACAGACACTAAACAGAAAATAACACCCCACAAAACCCAAACGGAAAATCACAACTTACAGTATATATGATCCCCAATCAGAGGCAACGATAGACAGCTGCCTCAGATTGGGAACCACACTCGGCCAAACCAACAAAGAAATAGAAAACATAGATATTCTCACCCTAGTCACACCCTGACCCAACCAACCATAGAGAATAAATAAGGATCTCTAAGGTCAGGGCATGACAATATTACCGTTTTTAAATGTCCTGTTGGTAGGATAGTCTTAATCGTAGATTGTCCAGTTTGTTTTCCAATGATTGCACGTTGGCCCTTAATGCTGAGATAAGTGGTGGTTTACCTACTCATCTGCAAATTCATCTGCAAATTCTTACAAGGCACCCAGCCCTCCTCCCCTTTCCCCCACCGTTTCTTCACACTGATGACGGGGATTTGGACCTTGTCTTGACGAAGCTTTATAACCTTTGCGTCGAACTCATTAAAGAAAAAAATCTTCATCCAGTTCGAGGTAAGTAATCGCTGTTCTGATTTCCAGGAGCTCTTTCGGTCATAAGATACGGTAGCAGCAACATTATGTACAAAATGAGTTACCAACAATGCGTAAAAACAAGCAATATAGCACAGTTGGTTATAGGAGCCTGTAAAACGGCAGCCATCCCCTCCGGCACCATTATATACAGAATTACAATGACACTGAGAAAAAGCAATCACATTCCTCAGCAAAGAGGTCCCCAGTCAACATGTTGAACTGCCCAGGAGGGACCAGTACATCCAACTGTAGGGAAAGATGTTTGACAAGGTATTGAACAGATTCATGATTCCAGAAGTTATTAGGCCCCAATTAGAGCTCTAGGAATTCATATTTTTCATGTGGTCTGGTATAATTTTGTCTTTTCTACTAAATGTGCAAATATTATATAACAATTACAACAACATATATAACAATTAAAACAACATATAAAATTGAATGTGACATTTTGGAATTATGTTGCTTGAATTCTTTTGCATTTATTTTCCTCATATATCATTTCAATTGTGTCATTGGTCATTGTATTTTGTGTTTTTGTTTGTATTATTTGGGATCGCGGCTGATTAGGGGTGTTGTTAGGCTTGGCTGCCTGAGGCGATTCTCAATCAGAGTCAGGTGCTTGTTGTTGTCTCTGATTGGGAACCGTATTTAGATAGCCTGAGTTCGCTTTGTATTTTGTGGGTGTTTGTTCCTATCTCTGTGTAGTATTCACCAGATAGGCTGTAATAGGTTTCATGTTCCGTTTGTTGTTTTTGTATTTATGAGTTATTTCATGTATCGTTCCGTTTTCCTTCATTAAAGTCATGAGTAACCACTACGCTGCATTTCGGTCCGACTCTCTTCCTTCAACAGACGAACGCCGTTACAGGGGAGGGGAAAATTGAAAATTAGCTGTTATTGGCAGAGAGGTTTGGAACTGTCTTTGTTAATAGTCTACTAACTGATCTATCGCCTGGTGATGTCCCCAGCCATTTCAAAACTCCATCCCAAAACAGTCTGACATTTCAGACAGTCTTTTCAAACAGCTCTTACACTAAAACTACATGATCATCATTTTCACAATTTCATAGTATTATTCTAACCTTAAAGTGTGGAAAAATATATAAAACACAGGAAATCACATTTTTTACTGCAATGGACCTTTAAATGGTGTTTTAAAACTATTAACATAAAAGACACATCAACACTACTATAATTAGCCTTTCAAGTAATTCAAGTGTCTTTGTTTCCCTCTGCAACATAACACAGCACTCTACACCTACAGCAATACATCATAAACTCTACTTTTGTTCAACACTTAGGCTACACGAGCAACCACTCATTACAGACATTTTGCACATGCCAATAACTCATTAGAGCAACTCAGTTGTAAATTAGACCTTTGAACTGTTAAACTAAGTGGTTATTGATGCATTTTGTAAAACAGACAGTAAAACATAAATAAAAACACAAGTAAGCATTTCACTGTTATGGCTTTTTCAATGTGTAAAGCTGAGGCGATATAAATGTAAAGGTCATTTCAGATTGAGTCGATATATGCATCGTTTACCGAGAATGCGGTCTATGCTACAGCAGAAACATTGTCTTTAAATTTCAATCACTCTGCAAAAGCTGAACTTCTGCGATGTGGATTGAATAGAGCCCTGTCCATTACATCTGTTGTTTACAAAGCATGTGACAAATAACATTTCATTTGAAATATAAACATTTGAAAAAAAATGTTTTAAATATCACAGTAACGTTTGCGCACGTGCAGGTGCTCACTTGTGAACTTCGAAGCCAACAAAAGATTCAGACATCTGTGTGTAAAGTCTGGTTTTCAATAACTACAAAATCAAATTTACCTCATCACATCATCTGTATGGCTTTTCACAGGATATAAATCTGCATCGGCAGCAAGTATATTTCATCCATAGCAGAAGTGTATATTATTAGCCCGATTTAATATTAAGCATACAAGTACCTTTTAAGCATCTTCATGTATGTATATATAAATAGAAAGGACCCCGACTACTGGACACATTTTCAACCAACTGCTTTGCATGCGGTGTCTATTACATTACATCTCATGTTTCATGTGAGTAGGATATATAAGGTCGAAGGCTTAGGCAGGGGGGGCCTACACCATTTGGCAGAATCATCTTTGCGAATCCACTCAAGCCTTAGAGCCAAGCCTGAGGTGAGTCTGTTGCAGAGTGATAAATCTTAATCTTGTCAGGTCGACAACATCTTGCATGTATCTTCAACCCTTCGGCTTTACTACATCTTGCTATAGAACTGAACATGGAGGAAGCATCTACAATAAACGATATCTCAATTAAAGAAACTCAGGAAAAGTTTTTTGCCTTTGGAATAATCAAGGAACCAAATGGAAGGACATCATACAACTAAATCCCTAGGCTACATCATTGGGATGATATCCTTTACCATTCACTTCCTGCAAGTCTGGGCTTTGGAATAGAAGACCTTCCATCCTGATGCTCTCTGCTGTGTGAACCTATCCTAACCAAAAGAACCAAAACGAATCAAAAGAATGTGTCCTAGCCTATCCTAACCAAAAGAACCAAAACGAATCAAAAGAATGTGTCCTAGCCTATCCTAACCAAAAGAACCAAAACTAATGAAAATAATGTGTCCTAGCCTATCCTAACCAAAAGAACCAAAACGAATCAAAAGAATGTGTCCTAGCCTATCCTAACCAAAAGAACCAAAACTAATGAAAATAATGTGTCCTAGCCTATCCTAACCAAAAGAAGCAAAACTAATCAAAAGAATGTGTCCTAGCCTATCCTAACCAAAAGAAGCAAAACTAATTAAAAGAATGTGTCCTAGCCTATCCTAACCAAAAGAACCAAAACTAATGAAAAGAATGTGTCCTAGCCTATCCTAACCAAAAGAACCAAAACTAATCAGAAGAATGTGTCCTAGCCTATGCTAACCAAAAGAAGCAAAACTAATCAAAAGAATGTGTCCTAACCTATCCTAACCAAAATAACCAAAACGAATGAAAAGAACCTGTCTTAACCTATCCTAACCAAAATAACCAAAACTATTGAAAAGAACCTGTCCTAACCTATCCTAACCAAAATAACCAAAACTAATGAAAAGAACCTGTCCTAACCTATCCTAACCAAAATAACCAAAACTAATGAAAAGAACCTGTCCTAACCTATCCTAACCAAAATAACCAAAACTAATGAAAAGAACCTGTCCTAACCTATCCTAACCAAAATAACCAAAACTAATGAAAAGAACCTGTCCTAACCTATCCTAACCAAAAGAACAAAAAC
The DNA here is from genome assembly GCF_021184085.1 of Oncorhynchus gorbuscha. NCBI lineage: Eukaryota > Metazoa > Chordata > Actinopteri > Salmoniformes > Salmonidae > Oncorhynchus > Oncorhynchus gorbuscha. Next base: position 93,825,433 of record NC_060178.1, read on the forward strand.
TATCCAAAATAATAGAACTTGATTTTCAGATGTTAATAATATAACAATAACTATGTTATTACCACTTATATTATTAGGAAATGCAATTATTTAATATGGGTTGAGAGGTTCAATCTTCCAAATATCCAAGGACAAAGGACATAATGAAATCAATAGTTTCAGTTGCTATACAGAAGCAGGTGAAGAACAGAATAACATTTTCTGTAACTGATCTTCTCTGTGTTCTACACAGCTAAACATGTCCTTCGCTGGTCTTAACGATGCTGATGTTGCTGCAGCCCTCGCTGCTTGCGCAGGTAAACCTCTTATAGATGCCTCAGTTCACTTTCACTCTCTAATGTCTGTCTGTCTGTCTGTCTGTCTGTCTGTCTGTCTGTCTGTCTGTCTGTCTGTCTGTCTGTCTGTCTGTCTGTCTGTCTGTCTGTCTGTCTGTCTGTCTGTCTGTCTGTCTGTCTGTCTGTCTGTCTGTCTGTCTGTCTGTCTGTCTGTCTGTCTGTCTGTCTGTCTGTCTGTCTGTCTGTCTGTCTCTCTCAATTCAATTCAATTCAAGGGGCTTTATTGGCATGGGAAACGTGTTAACATTGCCAAAGCAATGCAGGCACAGCCATGGCCCACCAGCATCGTTCAGTGTAGTTGTAACTGTGAAATCCTCCTACAGCACTTTAATGGATACCTGATCTCCCCTCAGCTGCTGACTCCTTCAACCACAAGGCGTTCTTTGCCAAGGTTGGCCTGGCCAGCAAGTCTAACGATGACGTGAAGAAGGCCTTCTACGTCATTGACCAGGACAAGAGTGGCTTCATTGAGGAGGATGAGCTCAAGTAAGGACCCCTCTGATATTCCACTCATCCTCTAACACCTCTGATTCTGGTTTATGCCTGCTCTCTCATGCCTCACCAGGCTCACAGCTCCGATGGTGTGCTGAAAGGGAGAGTTTGATCATGTTCCTTAGAGTGAATGGGGGCTTGACTGATTGTTTAGTGTGGGGGGAAAAATACCTAACTTCAAACCTACCTCTCTGTATTTTTAGCTCAGCAAAATATGAGTGGAGATGGAAAGCAGCAAGATAGTCTGTATTCACGGTCGTTGCTCATTGCCTCATTGTATCCATCCAGGCTGTTCCTGCAGAACTTCTCTGCTTCTGCCAGAGCCCTGACTGACGCTGAGACCAAGGCTTTCCTGGCTGATGGGGACAAGGATGGTGATGGCATGATTGGAGTTGATGGTGAGGAATATTCCTTTTGGAATTTTGGAGCATTCTTTCAACAACAAGACATGCATGTTCCTGGCAAGTCTTTGCAATTAACTGTTGAATAAGACATTATTGAACCATTGATATACATTTTTGTGTTCACATTTTCAGAGTTTGCTGCCATGATCAAAGGATAAATAAAGACCTGACTAACACATCTTGATCTGAAGGAACAACTTGACCCAAGACATCCCCCTTTTCATCTTAACACTTTTATACACGTGACTGTGACTGTCTGAGATGACACCCTATCCCATAGATAAGTGCACTACCTTCACCCATTGCCGATGGGCAAAAGTAGTGCACTACATAGGGAATAGGGTGTCATATCAGACATAGCCTGTGACTGTCTACCCATAGTGCATCTTTCTGTCCACTTTGAATGTAAATGTAGCATGGCTGTGTCTCCTCTGTCCTCGTTAATTTGAGTTTTGCTTTACTGTCAAATCAATGGTGCACTTTTGGGGAAATAGACATCGAATGATATAGAAGAGAATAAACTTTATTTTTCAATATGGTGTCTCATCTTTTCTTAGGAGTTTGATTGAATTTCAGTAACACTCCATATGCAAGTACCTTTTAAGACAAGAGGGGAATTTTGTCATCACCTGACCCACTTTAACAGAGCTTTTCTCACAATACTGATCTGAACTGAACCAAGCCAAACCAAGCTGTACTGAGCTGGCCTAGTTACACATCCCCCATAGTTGCTGAAAAGGACAATGTGGAAAAAAATATCAAAACCAGCATAGTATGTCTCAGTAGGATAGTGCGAAGTGGATATAAGCAGAGCATCCGCTATTTATAAACAAAATGATCACCACATACAGTAGAAACTAAGGTGAGGAGATGAGAGGTCAATGGTTGAACTGGAATGGTCATGTCATATAGTAGCGAACAAGTGGTTAGTCATGTATATTTCTGTCACTAAGACCTAAATCTAACTTTCAGTTACTTGAAAATGAGATAATCTCCAAAATATACAGTTGAAGTCAGAAGTTAACATACACTTAGGTTGAAGTCATTAAAACTAGTTTTTCAACCACTCCACAAATTTCTTGTTAACAAACTATAGTTTTGGCAAGTCGGTTAGGACATCTACTTTGTGCATGACAAGTAATTTTTCCAACAATTGTTTACAGACAGATTATTTCACTTCTATAATTCACTGTATCACAATTCCAGTGGGTCAGAAGTTTACATACACTAAGTTGACTCTCCCTTTAAACAGCTTGGAAAATTCCAGAAAATTATGTCATGGCTTTAGAAGTTTCTGATAGGCAAATTGACATAATTGGAGTCAATTGGAGGTGTACTTGTGGATGTATTTCAAGGCCTACCTTCAAACTCAGAGCCTCTTTGCTTGGGATCATGGGAAAATCAAAAGAAATCAGCCAAGACCTCAGAAAAATAATTGTAGACCTCCACAAGTCTAGTTCATCCTTAGGAGCAATTTCCAAACACCTGAAGGTACCACGTTCGTCTGTACAAACAATAGTACGCAAGTATAAACACCATGGGACCACGCAGCCACCATACCGCTCAGGAAGGAGACGTGTTGTGTCTCCTAGAGATGAACGTACTTTGGTGAGAAAAGTGAAAATCAATCCCAGAACAACAGCAAAGGACCTTGTGAAGATGCTGGAGGAAACAGGTACAAAAGTATCTATATCCACAGTGAAACGAGTCCTATATCGACATAACCTGAAAGGCCACTAGGCAAGGAAGAAGCCACTGCTCCAAAACTGCCATAGAAAAAAGCCAGACTACGGTGTGCAACTGCACATGGGGACAAAGATGGTACTTTTTGGAGCAATGTCCTCTGATCTGTTGAAACAAAAATATAACTGTTTAGCCATAACGACCATCGTTATGTTTGAAGGAAAAAGGGGGAAGCTTGCAAAACCAAAGAACACCATCCCAACCGTGAAGCACGGGGGTGGCAGCATCATGTTGTAGGGGTGCTTTGCTGCAGGAGGGACTGGTGCACTTCACAAAATAGATGGCATCATGAGGAAGGAAAATTATGTGGATATATAGAAGCAACATCTCAGGTCAGGAAATTAAAGCTTGGTTGCAAATGGGTCTTCCAAAATGACCCCAAGCATACTTCCAAAGTTATGGCAAAATGGCTTAAGGACAACAAAGTCAGGTTATTATAGTGGCCATCACAAAGCCATGACCTCAATCCTATAGAAAATGTGTGGGCAGAACAGAAAAAGCGTGTGCGGTCAAGGAGGCCTACAAACCTGACTCCGTTACACCAGCTCTGTCAGGAGGAATGGTCCAAAATTCACCCAACTTATTGTGGGAAGCTCGTGGAAGGCTACCCGAAAAGTTTGACCCAAGTTAAACAATTTAAAGGCAATGTTACCAAATACAAATTGAGTGTATGTAAACATCTGACCCACTGGGAATGGGATGAAAGAAATAAACGCTGAAATAATTAATTCTCTCTACTATTATTCTGACATTTCACATTCTTAAAATAAAGTGGTGACCTAAGACAAGGAATTTTTACTAGGATTAATTGTCAGGAATTGTGAAAAAGTTTAAATGTTTATTTTATTTATTTATTTAACCTTTATTTAACCAGGTAGGCAAGTTGAGAACAAGTTCTCATTTACAACTGCCACCTGGCCAAGATAAAGCATAGCAATTCAACACATACATGGAATAAACAAAACATATAGTCAATAATACAGTAGAACAAAAGAAAACAAAATAGTCCATATACAATGAGTGCAAATGAGGTCAGTTAAGGAAATAAATAGGCCATGGTGGCGTAGTAATTACAATATAGCAATTAAACACTGGTAGATCGGCAGAAGATGAATGTCCAAGTAGAGATACTGGGGTGCAAAGGAGCAAGATAAATAAATAAATAAATACAGTATTTTTGCAGTTCGTTCCAGTCATGGGCAGCAGAGAACAGGAAGGAAAGACGACCAAAGGAGAAATTGGCTTTGGAGGTGACCAGTGAGATATACCTGCTGGAGCGCGGGCTACGAGTGGGTGCTGCTATGGTGACCAGTGAGCTGAGATAAGGCGGGGATTTACCTAGCAGAGACTTGTAGATAACCTGTAGCCAGTTGGTTTGGTGACGAGTATGACGTGAGGGCCAACCAACAAGAGCTTACAGGTCGCAATGGTGGGTAGTGTTTGGGGCTTTGGTGACAAAACGGATGGCACTGTGATAGACTGCATCCAGTTTGTTGAGTAGAGTGTTGGAGGCTATTTTATAGATGACATCACCGAAGTCGAGGATCGGTAGGATGGTCAGTTTTACGAGGGTATGTTTGGCAGCATGAGTGAAGGATGCTTTGTTGCGATAAAGGAAGCCGATTCTAGATTTAATTGTGGATTGGAGATGCTTAATGTGAGTCTGGAAGGAGAGTTTACAGTCTAACCAGACACCCAGGTATTTGTAGTTGTCCACGTATTCTTAGTCAGAGCTGTCCAGATTAGTGATGCTGGACGGGCGAGCAGGTGGGGGCAGTGATCGGTTGAATATCATGCATTTAGTTTTACTTGCGTTTAAGAGCAGTTGGAGGCCACGGAAGGAGACGGGCGAGCAGGTGGGGGCAGTTGAATAGCATGCATTTAGTTTTACTTGCGTTTAGAGTTGTCTGGCATTGAAGCTCGTCTGGAGGTTAGTTAACACAGTGTCCAAAGAGGGGCCAGAAGTATACAGAATGGTGTCATCTGCATAGAGGTGGATCAGAGAATCACCAGTAGCAAGAGCAACAGAAAATAGAGTCGGCCCAAGAATTGAACCCTATGGCACACCCATAGAGACTACCAGAAGTCCGGACAACAGTCCCTCTGATTTGACACACTGAACTCTATCAGAGAAGTAGTTGGTATACCTGGCGCGGCAATCATTTGAGAAACCAAGGCTGTCGAGTCTGCCAATAAGAATGTTGTGATTGACAAAGTAGAAAGCCTTGGCCAGGTCGATGAATACGGCTGCACAGTAATGTCTCTTATCGATGGCAGTTATGATGTCGTTTAGGACCTTGAGCGTGGCTGAGGTGCACCCATGACCAGCTCTGAAACCAGATTGCATAGCGGAGAAGGTACGGTGGGATTCGAAATGGTCGGTAATCTGTTTGTTAACTTGGCTTTCGAAGACCTTAGAAAGACAGGGTAGGATATATATAGGTCTATAGCAGTTTGGGTCTAGAGTGTCACCCCCTTTGAAGAGGGGGGTGACCGCGGCAGCTTTCCAATCTTTGGGAATCTCAGACGATACGAAAGAGAGGTTGAACAGGCTAGTAATAGGGGTTGCAACAATTTCGGCAGGTAATTTTAGAAAGAGAGGGTCCAGATTGTCTAGCCCGGCTGATTTGTATGGGTCCAGATTATGCAGCTCTTTCAGAACATCAGCTATCTGATTTTGATGAAGGAGAAATGGTGGGGGCTTTGGAGGGTTGCTGTGGAGGGTGCCGGGCAGTTGACCGGGGTAGGGGTTACCAGGTGGAAAGCATGGCCAGCCGTAGAGAAATGCTTATTGAAATTCTCAATTATTGTGGATATATCGGTGGTAACAGTGTTTCCTAGCCTCAGAGCAGTGGGCAGCTGGGAGGAGGTGCTCTAATTCTCCATGGACTTTACAGTGTCCAAGAACCTTTTTGAGTTAGTACTACAGGATGCAAATTTCTGTTCGCAAAAGCTAACCTTAGCTTTTCTAACTGCCTGTGTATATTGGTTCCTAACTTCCCTGAAAAGTTGCATATCATGGGGGCTATTCGATGCTAATGCAGAACGCCACAGGATGTTTTTGTGCTGGTCAAGTGCAGACAGGTCTGGAGTGAACCAAGGACTATATCTATTCCTAGTTCTACATTTGTTGAGGGGGGCATGCTTATTCAAGATGGTGAGGAAGGCACTTTTAAAGAAAAAGCCAGGCATCATCTACTGATGGGATAAGGTCAATATCATTCCAGGATACCCCGGCCAGGTCGATTAGAAAGGCCTGCTCGCAGAAGTGTTTTAGGGTGCGTTTGACAGTAATGAGGGGTGGTCGTTTGGTCGCAGACCCATTACGGATGCAGGCAATGAGGCAGTGATCACTGAGATCTTTTTTGAAAACAGCTAGTTAGGAGTTAGTTAGGATGACATCTATAAGGGTGCCCGTGTTTACTGATTTGGTGTTGTACCTGGTAGGTTCATTGATAAATTGTGTGAGATTGAGGACATCAAGCTTAGATTGTAGGATGGCCGGGGTGTTAAGAATGTCCCAGTTTAGGTCACCTAGTAGCACGAGCTCAGAAGATAGATGGAGGCAATCAATTCACATATGGTATCGAGGGCACAGCTGGGGGCAGAGGGAGGTCTATAGCAAACGGCAACAGTGAGAGACTTGTTTCTGGAAAGGTGAATTTTTAGAAGTAGGAGATTGAATTGTTTGGGTACAGACTTGGATAGTAATACAGAACTCTGCAGGCTATCTTTGCAGTAGATTGCAACACCGCCCCCTTTGGTAGTTCTATCTTGGCGGAAAATGTTATTGTTAGCGATGGAGATTTCATGTATTTGGCTAATGTGTATGTAAACTTCCGACTTCAACTGTAGCTATTTTTAAAGCAAAACATAGTAAGTTCATTGCTGTTTCAGTTAAATCCACCAGAAAATACATATCAAAAATTACAACAAATATTATGATTAAACTCAAATATATTTTCAGGACTCTCCAGAGATGTTCGATCGGGTTCATGTCCGAGCTCTGGCTGGGCCACTCAAGGACATTCATAGACTTGTCTCGAAGCCACTCCTGCATTGTCTTGGCTGTGTACTTAGGGTCATTGTCCTGTTGGAAGGTGAACCTTCGCCCCTGAGCGCTCTGGAGCTGGTTTTCATCATGGATCTCTCTGTACTTAGCTCCGTTCACCTTTCCCTCATGCTGACTTTTCTCCCATTCCCTGCTGCTGAAAAACGTCCCCACAGCATGATGCTGCCACCTAATTCTTCACCGTAGGAATAGTATTGGCCAAGTGATGAGCAATGCCTTCTTTCCTCCAGACGTGAAGCTTGGCATTCAGGCCAAACAGTTCAATCTTGGTTTCATCAGACCAGAGAATGTTGTTATTGTGACCCACATGACCACACAGTGAGGAAGAGCTGTGACTCACTGGTCTGGAGAGGAAGCTATTTAACAAAGCAATATTCACTCTGGAATTGAGCGGACGCATCGATTGGTCCTGTAAAATGTTTTTTCCCAAAGGGGGTTGAGACGTCTCATTGTTTGGATCTGAAAACCCAACAGTTGTATTGGAAGGGGCAGCGCTCGTGGGCTGTGTGTGGCTGTGCCTGTGGGTGTTTGAGTGAGAAAGACACACAGGAGAACCAACCAGTAAAACCACAGACCCCTTAATTATCAACACGTCGTACCAAAAACATAAAGACACATTTTCCAGACTCTGAAGTCAGGAGGATTTTGAGTAAGGCGTCAGTCAATTGCAGGAAAAAGATTAAATCCAATGTCCATAAACTAATTATCATCACATTGTGTATCAATACATTGTGCAGTGCTAGCTGCGTTACCACAGATCCTGGTTCAAAAAGACCCATGAGGTGACGTACAATTGGCCCAGCGTAGTCTGGGTTAAGGGAGGGTTTGGCAGGCCGGGATGTCCTTGCCCCATCGCGCTATAGCGACTCCTGTGGCAGGCCGGGCACATGCACGCTGACACGGTTGCCAGGGGTACAGTGTTTCCTCCGACACATTGGTGCGTCTGACTTCGGGGTTAAGCGTGCATTTTGTCAAGAAGCAGTGCGGCTTGGCGGGGCTGTGTTTGGGAGGACGTACGGAAGTTGCAGCGCTGGGGCAAGACTGTAACTACCAATTGGATATGATGAATAAGGGGGTAAAAATAAATAAGTAAATAAACATAACAAATAAATAAATCATATAAATATATATATATATATATATATATATATATATATATATATATATATATATAAAAAGAAGATTACCTCCAATGTCAGTTAACTAATTATCAACACATCAGACCAAAAACATAAAGACCAACTTTCCAGACTCGGAAGTCAGGAGGACTTTGAGTTAGGTGACAGCCAATTGCATGATGAATGAAATGTTCATGCAGACGCTATAGCGGGTTGGACTTTCTGCCCATTTATTAGCAGCAAAATTCAAAAACATAAATTGCAACAATTCCATGCAGGCAGATGTAATTAGTAGGTTCTCCATACCTGTGCCAAAGATAGTGGTTTTAAAGATAATGCCAAAAGGCATTTTACCACTGGATAAAATAAAATCACAGTTCCGGTCTACTAAGGAGGTGGCTCTCCCATACGCACCAATGCGATAGCAGCTGGGTCTGGTCTACTTAGTTCTCCAACTCACCACAGATTAATCAGAAAAAAGGCCCTATGAAATGTCTTGCTTTCTCTATTGTCTCTGCCTGTGCCATAGAGCCCCACAGTGGAGGTGTCATAATACCCATAACACCTAGTGGTCAAACAGGGAAATGGTTCCAATCGTATTTCCACCAGTTTTCCCGTAGGGGATTTTAGAAACACTTTAAATAAGGGCTGTGTTTCATGTAGGCTTACCCCTGCGTGACGTTTTGATAACCGTGTAAATCTCTCTCAAACAAGGTGTCTTTTATCAATATATCCGTCTGTGCATCCAGACGTATTTGCCATTCCTTTTGCCTCATCCCTCTCAACCATACAATTTTTCAATTCCTCATCAATCCACGGGGATTTAACAGTTTTACTACAGTCCTTTTCTTAATGAGTGCTTGCTTACTAGTAACTGGGATAAGACATTTCATAAATATGTAAAGTGCAGCATCTGGTTGCTCCTCACTACACACCCCAGACCAGCAAATATTCTTTACGTCAACAACATAGGAATCACTACATGACCTCTTATACACTATATTAGGCCCAGCCTTTAGAACTTTGCTTTCCTAGATATGGCTACTATATTGTGATCATTAAGATGGGATCAATACATGTTGATGATTTAATTCCTGTGCTGTTTGTAACTACTCTGGTAGGTTAACTGATAACCTGAACAAGGTTGCAAATACTAGTTACAGTTTTACGTTTTTTTTTTTAGTGGGCAGCATAATAAAAGCCAGTTAAAATTTAAATCATGCAGAAAATATACCTCTCTATTGATATCACATACATTATCAAGCATTTCACACATGTTATCTAAATACTGACTGTTAGCACTTGGTGGTCTATAGCAGCTTCCAGCGAGACAATGGTTGGGATTAACTGACCTGGGCTTGGGTAACTGATATGTCATTGGAATGTTTGCTCACGAGTTTAATTAATTGGCTGATCCCTCCTGATGACCTGGATGGAATTATGTGATCCTTCCTTAAACCACAGGAAGTCCCACCACGTTTACTACTTCAAAACTGTGAAAGTCCTCAATGGTGCTGCCCAATCTAAAACGGGCTTTTGGGCACTAAAGTTCTCTATCTATGTTTATTGCCTTTGCATCCCTACTTCCTGGTCACCTGTGTGCCTATGGGCTACAGGTGACCAGTGACCTATGACCCATACCTCTAGTGTTGGCCTACTAGACTGCCGACAGATAAAATATAGACAACACAACTTCTGACTCAAACTCCAATCAATCAAACTCGAGGGTTGGGGGGAAAAAAACAGCCTTATCCCTTATTGATTTAATAAGCCTATACAACAGTGAAAAATTGGTCGAATACTTAGAAGCCATTTTGGCCTACTTATGTGGATGTTATGTTGAGGCCCGTGCATTGGCAGAGACAAACCGCTAGGTGGTGTGAAAGTCAAACGATCTAATGCCAGAGGCACTGTCAGGCACTGAATCAAATTATAAAAATTTCACAAACATGTTTCTTCTTCTATGCATGCCTTCATATCATCTATCAAGATCTGTCAATCAAGAGATGAATGGTTGGTAATGTTGGACTGGGTTTTGGATCGTGTATAATTGAGAAAAATCATTCCCTTGGTCCCTTCATCTTCCCTCCACCTTCATTTTGTCCTGACTAAATTAAGTCATGAGAGATGCTGCTGCTGCTGCTGTTCCGGATGTTTTGAAAGCCTCTAACTGATCCCTTACACATCCCTCACCACAGCCAAGAAGGTTGTTATAGTGACCAGGTGGAATCACAAGCACAGTGTGCAGGCTATCAGCCAACATGTAGGTTGAGTGAATTTATTCAGGAGGCAGAATACTGTGTGTGGGCTATTCACCTTGACAGTGGAACAGAACACTGTTTGGTACCCTGAGAATATAACAAAACCGTGCAGAGCAAACATTTCATACAGGAGTTTTTATTCTAACAATTTCCTGCATGTTCATATAAACTCAAATACTTTTGAAAAAGAAAAAAAGTAAAATAATAATAATAATAATCACTAAGTATTGAGATTAAGATGTATGTGAGTTAATATGTTGGATTGAAGTGCAACCTTATACTGGTGGGATGTGACATGGTTAAATTGCCATGCCGTTTGCTGATGGATGGTCAGTGTAATATCTGTCTGACAGCCTACATTAGATTAGCATGAGAAGATATTAGATAATCTGTCCCCATCTGCTCCCACTTGGTGTTTGACAGAATGGTAGGGGAATTCATATTTTAGGATTACTTACTTAACAGGCAATGCTAATTTTAATCTTCTCGTGGATCAGTCAGTAGATGTTTCTTTTGATTATTTGTTAATAACATTTCTCAATGTTCAATGTTATTATATAAATTAAAGTCATACATCATTTATCACGGACTACCACCATTTAAGACTATAGAGCAGGGGATGGTCAGGGGTAAGGTATACAGGTACACAGGTATATATCATTTGCAGACTGCAAATTGACAACAAGAATCCCAAACAGATATAGCATTTGACAAAAACAGAATCATTTCAAACCTTTATTACATTGGGATACGATCCCAAATGCCTCTATTTATGCGTGGGAATACTTGAGAACAGATTTCCTAAATTAAAATCACTTTCAGCTGATTAGTTGGTGATTTTACAGTCTTTTATGTCCAACAACGAAAATTATTATTTTTTAAAGAACAGAAAACTTGGGGGACCAAATAAAATCATTGGGGAAATGCATATAGAGAACCTTGCTATAGGGAATACCAATACGTGGTGTGTGTGTGTGTGTGTGTGTGTGTGTGTGTGTGTGTGTGTGTGTGTGTGTGTGTGTGTGTGTGTGTGTGTGTGTGTGTGTGTGTGTGTGTGTGTGTGTGTGTGTGTGTGTGTGTGTGTGTGTGTGTGTGTGTGTGTGTGTGTGTGTGTGTGTGTGTGTGTGTGCACGCGAGTTTGAGGGGGAGAGAGAGAGAGCGAGAGAGAAATAGAGAGAGAGATGCGTAAGACACTTGCTGCTATAGTATAAGGGCGGTACAGTTGCCGGTGCCTATTTGCACGCATCAGCCAGTGAAGACGGATATAAATAGTAGGCTAACAGTTAATTAGTTAGGTAAGGAATTCGAGAGGGGCCTGGCTGTGAGAATTTGATACACGGACAGGTAACTCAAGCATTGCTGATTCTCGGTGTATCCAGTCCATATATAAGTACTCATCGGCTGACATCAGTCACCACAAAGCCTTACATCCTCTGCTTTGGACACCGGCAAGGCGAGACAATCAAAGCGGTGAGCAGGATAAAACACTATTGGAGTTTTTGGTGTGACGTGTGCGTGCTGTAACTTTGCCGACCGAGATATGTTTAGGTAGCCTAGTGCGGCCCAGGTGATACGGAGGAAGTTTCAGGTTAATTTACCTAGCTGACACTCTCTTAGGTCATTTTTCTCGGGAATTTGTGTTTTTTACGGAATTTGGTTTAAAGGTTTTCGCTAAATAGCCCAGACTATTCCTAATCCATTTGGAAGACGCCATTATGCATATGCATGCAGATGTGTTGTTGCGTGTTCATCGATTGCCTTTTTGCCAGATAATTTCAAATCGGCTAAATCAGAGGAATCAGATCCAGCAGCCAGATTATGATAAAACAGACAGAACAGGGACATAGACATATGTAGATTAACAGAGCAAGGAGAGGAAAGAAGCTGACAGAACGAACTAAAACTGTACTTTTAGAAGTCATCACCTGGGAGGGAGGGAAAGGGACATATAGGTAGATTTAAACGGTTGTGTTGTTCAATTCATGGCAGTGTTGTTGGTTCTGGTTACTTAAGATTGATTCATTTGAGAAAGATTCTGAAGAAATTGATTTGTAACATTGCATAGTTGATTAATTTTGTATCAATGCATTATTATTGGCATAGCCTACTGTACACCCTTGTGTAATCCAGCTGCTTTTTCCCATTCATTAAGGAATATGAATGCAGTCAGGATTACTGACTCATATTCTGAAAATGAAGAGACTGGATTTGACCGTTTAAATAGCACTGGTGTGTGTGTGTGTGTGAATAATTTCCGATGTTCCTCTGTCCTACAGGATTAATATGTCACTCACTTCTATCCTTTCCGTGGAGGATATTGAGAATGCCGTTAAGGAGTTCCAAGGTAGGTCTCAGGAGGCAGGACTACCTGAGAAAATGGAGAGAGTATTGAGAAAGAGAGAGAGAGAGCGAGAATGAGAGGAAAACAGAGAGATGAGAGAGATGGTCAGATTCTAACAGACAGTTATCAAGTACTGTAGGAGTTATTGTTAGGTGAAGTTAGATGCACTATTGTTAAGTGACTGTCCCACTGGATGTCATAAGGTGAATGCACCAATTTGTAAGTCGCTCTGGATAAGAGCGTCTGCTAAATGACTTAAATGTAAATGTAAGTGCTTCCTACTCAGTAGTAGGCTGACAGTAGTCCACAAACTATTGCAGTAAAATTTAGCATCCTGAGGATCGGTTTACTCTACGTGCTGGGGTGAAGAGGACTGTACCAGTTTAGGAAGAGTGTCTGTGTGCCAGCCTATAAAGCGAGACATTTCCAGTCTGGACTGCAGCCACGCTACCTAAGCTCCTCAGCAAGTCAATTTTGCCTGAACTCTAACCTGTGTCTATATGTTTGTGTGTGTTTGTGTGCACTCACATGCTGTGTGTCTACTGTCTGTGTGTGCATGCATTGGTGCATTTATGGGTGCATGGGTTCCAGCGGTGGCTGGTGGCAGTTTAAAAGGATGGGTCATAGTAATGGCTGGAATGGGATTAATGGAATGGTATCAAACACATCAAACACCTGGTTTCCATTTGAATGATACCATTCAATTTACTCCATTCCAGCTCATTATTATGAGCCGTCCTCCCCTCACCAGCCTCCTCTGACATGTTCTCTCTTACTCCATTCAGCCCCAGACTCCTTCAGCTTCAAGAAGTTTTTCCAGCTGTGTGGCCTGACCTCCAAGTCTCCCAAAGAAGTCAAAGATGTCTTCCAGATCCTTGACGACGACAACAGTGGCTACATCGAGGAGTCAGAGCTCAAGTATGACATTTGGAGTAATCCTTTAGAAGGAGGGACACTTGTGACCAATTTCCTGTGTATTGATAATATAGGAATGCAAATTACATAGTTGTTTTACTGACACCTTTATTTAATTACATGGTCATTTTACTGACACCTTTATTTAATTACATGGTCATTTTACTGACACCTTTATTTAATTACATGGTCATTTTACTGACACCTTTATTTAATTACATGGTCATTTTACTGACACCTTGATTTAATTACATGGTCATTTTACTGACACCTTTATTTAATTACATGGTCATTTTACTGACACCTTTATTTAATTACATGGTCATTTTACTGACACCTTGATTTAATTACATGGTCATTTTACTGACACCTTGATTTAATTACATGGTCATTTTACTGGCACCTTTATTTAATTACATGGTCATTTTACTGACATCTTGATTTAATTACATGGTCATTTTACTGACATCTTTATTTAATTACATGGTCATTTTACTGACATCTTGATTTAATTACATGGTCATTTTACTGACACCTTTATTTAATTACATGGTCATTTTACTGACATCTTGATTTAATTACATGGTCATTTTACTGACATCTTGATTTAATTACATGGTCATTTTACTGACACCTTGATTTAATTACATGGTCATTTTACTGACACCTTTATTTAATTACATGGTCATTTTCCTGACACCTTGATTTAATTACATGGTCATTTTCCTGACACCTTGATTTAATTACATGGTCATTTTACTGACACCTTTATTTAATTACATGGTCATTTTACTGACACCTTTATTCAAGTGACTTATCGTAATACATTCAGTTGGCTGTATGTCGCACTGGGGGGATTCAAAACTACAACTGTGCCAATTAGCAGATGCTTTTATCCATAACAACTCACAGTACAGTGAATACATACCATACATTTTTCCTAGAGGTCGACCGATTAATCAGAATGGCCGATTAATTAAGGCTGATTTAAAGTTTTCATAACATTCGTAAATCTGTATTTTTGGACACCGATTTGGCCGATTTATTGTTATTATTATTTTACACCTTTATTTAATCTTTATTTAACGAGGCAAGTCAGTTAAGAATACATTCTTATTTTCAATGACGGCCTAGGAACGGTGGGTTAACTGCCTCGTTCAGGGGCAGAACGACAGATTTTTACCTTGTCAGCTTGGGGAATTCAATCTTGCAACCTTACAGTTAACTAGTCCAACGCTCTAACCACGTGCACTCCATGAGGAGCCTGCCTGTTACACAAATGCAGTAAGCCAAGGTAAATTGCTAGCTAGCATTAAACTTATCTTGTAAAAAACAATCAATCAATCATAATCACTAGTTAACTACACATGGTTGATGATATTACTAGTTTATCTAGCGTGTCCCGCATTGCATATAATTGATGCGGTGCGTATCGTTGCTCCAATGTGTACCTAACCATGAAGA
The DNA here is from genome assembly GCF_021184085.1 of Oncorhynchus gorbuscha. NCBI lineage: Eukaryota > Metazoa > Chordata > Actinopteri > Salmoniformes > Salmonidae > Oncorhynchus > Oncorhynchus gorbuscha. Next base: position 93,840,578 of record NC_060178.1, read on the forward strand.
TCAATGCCTTTCTTAAAATCAATACACAGAAGTATATATTTTTAAACCTGCATATTTAGCTAAAAGAAATCCAGGTTAGCAGGCAATATTAGCTAGGTGAAATTGAGTTACTTCTCTTGCGTTCATTGCTCGCAGAGTCAGTGTATATGCAACAGTTTGGGCCGCCTAATTTGCCAGAATTTTACGTAATTATGACATAACATTGAAGGTTGTGCAATGTAACAGGAATATTTAGACTGATGGATGCCACCCGTTAGATAAAATACGTAACGGTTCCGTATTTCACTGAAAGAATAAACGTCTTGTTTTCGAGATGATAGTTTCCGGATTCGACCATATTAATGACCTAGACTCGTATTTCTGTGTGTTATCATGTTATAACTATGTCTATGATTTGGTAGGCACCACCGCTCAGTCAGTCATTATTACAACAACAAACAAACAAATATTTGATTATTCGGTATCTGCTTTTTTTTTGGTCCTCCAATAATCGGTATTGGTATCGGCGTTGAAAAATCACAATCGGTCAACCTCTAATTTTTTACTAAGCGTATATGATTCCTGTGGGAATTGAACCCATGACATTGGCATTTTGCCAGCAGCACACTCTTATAACCTGAGCCACACAGGACCACCAACTATGCGGGCAGCAACCTGCTGAGCCGTCAGAACCACAGAGAGCATTTCTAAATGTATGCTGTGTGACAGGAGACTTAATATTATTTAATACAATGAGCTATTTTTGTTGTTGCAAGTGCAACGAATGCCAATGAGATCAAATTGTCCAATCCAACTGCCCTGTCATTTTAATGAAAGGCTACCATTATTACTTTTTCTTAATAAAATCCATGGGTAAAAAAATAAGTATAATTGTTATATTTGCATTATATAATGTGCTGTCTGCAGAATTTTGGACACCAACTGTATGACCCAAGTACAGTTGAGTTCATGGACAGATGCAGTATAGCAGAGATTTTACTCAATTGACTGTCCCTCATCTTCTATGACAATGCATATTTAAAAAACTTGTTAGGAAGCTGTCGAGATACCATGTCATGTTTGTCATTTATTGTCATGTCTTGTCCCTGTGCTCCCCATGCTATTCGTTTCCCTCTGCTGGTCTTGTTTGGTTCTATCCCTCTCTCTCCCCCTCCCTCTCTCACTCTCTCGCTCTCTCTTCTCTCTGTCGTTCCGTTCCTGCTCCCAGCTGTTCCTATTCCCCTAATCATCATTTAGTCTTCCCACACCTGTTCCCGATCCTTTCCCCTGATTAGAGTCCCTATTTATTCCTTTGTGATCCGTTCCTGTTCCGTCGGTTCCTTGTATTGTATTCACCATGCTGTGATTGCGTTTCGCCCTGTCCTGTCGTGTTTTTGCCGTGATTGTGTATCACCCTGTCCTGTCGTGTTTTGTGCCTTCATCAGATGCTGCGTGTGAGCAGGTGTCTCAGTCGACTACGGCCTGCGCCTACCCGAAGCGACCTGCAGTCTGTGGCCGCTTCTCCAGTTGTTTTCCCCTCTACAAATCTAGAGGATTTCTGTTATTCCGTTTTGGACTTTAATAAACTCTGTTTCTGTTAAGTCGCGTTTGGGTCCTCTTTCACCTGCATGACAGAAGGAACCGACCAAGGAATGGACCCAGCGACTTCAGACGCTCGTTACACTGCCGTCGAGATCCAAGGAGCCATGCTCGGCAGACACGAGCAGGAATTGTCTGCTGCTCGCCATGCCGTGGAGAACCTGGCCGCTCAGGTTTCCGACCTCTCTGGACAGTTCCAGAGTCTACGTCTCGTGCCACCTGTTACTCCCTGGCCTGCCGAGCCTCCAGAACCCAGGGTTAATAACCCACCTTGCTACTCCGGGCAGCCCACTGAGTGCCGCTCCTTTCTCACGCAGTGTGAGATTGTGTTCTCTCTCCAACCCCACACATACTCTAGAGAGAGCTCGGGTTGCTTACGTCATTTCACTCCTTACTGGCCGGGCTCGAGAATGGGGCACAGCTATCTGGGAGGCAAGGGCTGATTGCTCTAACAGATTCCAGAACTTTAAAGAGGAGATGATTCGGGTTTTTGACCGTTCAGTTTTTGGTGGGGAGGCTTCTAGGGCCCTGGCTTCCTTATGCCAAGGTGAACGGTCCATAACGGATTATTCCATTGAGTTTCGCACTCTTGCTGCCTCTAGTGAGTGGAACGAGCCGGCGCTGCTCGCTCGTTTTCTGGAGGGACTCCACGCAGTGGTTAAGGATGAGATTCTCTCCCGGGAGGTTCCATCAGATGTGGATTCTTTGATTGCTCTCGCCATCCGCATAGAACGACGGGTAGATCTTCGTCACCGGGCTCGTGGAAGAGAGCTCGCATCAACGGTGTTTCCCTGCTCCGCATCGCAACCATCTCCCTCCTCTGGCTTTGAGACTGAGCCCATGCAGCTGGGAGGGATTCGCATCTCGAATAAGGAGAGGGAACGGAGGATCACCAACCGCCTGTGCCTCTATTGCGGAGTTGCTGGACATTTTGTTAATTCATGTCCAGTAAGAGGCCAGAGTCCATCAGTAAGCGGAGGGCTACTGGTGAGCGCTACTACTCAGGTCCCTTCATCTAGATCTTGTACTACTATGTCGGTCCATCTACGCTGGACCGGTTCGGGTGCTACATGCAGTGCTTTGATTGACTCTGGGGCTGAGGGTTGTTTCATGGACGAAGCATGGGTTCGGAAACATAACATTCCTTTCAGACCGTTAGACAGGCCTACGCCCATGTTTGCCTTAGATGGTAGTCATCTTCCCAGTATCAAATTTGAGACACTACCTTTAACTCTCACAGTATCTGGTAACCACAGTGAGACTATTTCTTTTTTGATTTTCCGTTCACCGTTTACACCTGTTGTTTTGGGTCATCCCTGGCTAGTATGTCATAATCCTTCTATTAATTGGTCTAGTAATTCTATCCTATCCTGGAACGTTTCTTGTCATGTGAAGTGTTTAATGTCTGCCATCCCTCCCGTTTCTTCTGTTCCTACTTCTCAGGAGGAACCTGGCGGTTGACAGGAGTGCCGGAGGAATATCATGATCTGCGCACGGTCTTCAGTCGGTCCCGAGCCAACTCCCTTCCTCCTCACCGGTCGTATGATTGTAGTATTGATCTCCTTCCGGGGACCACTCCTCCTCGAGGTAGACTATACTCTCTGTCGGCTCCCGAACGTAAGGCTCTCGAGGATTATTTGTCTGTGTCTCTTGACGCCGGTACCATAGTGCCTTCTTCTTCTCCGGCCGGGGCGGGGTTCTTTTTGTTAAAAAGAAGGACGGTACTCTGCGCCCCTGCGTGGATTATCGAGGCTGAATGACATAACGGTTAAGAATCGTTATCCGCTTCCCCTTATGTCATCAGCCTTCGAGATTCTGCAGGGAGCCAGGTGCTTTACTAAGTTGGACCTTCGTAACGCTTACCATCTCGTGCGCATCAGAGAGGGGGACGAGTGGAAAACGGCGTTTAACACTCCGTTAGGGCATTTTGAGTACCGGGTTCTGCCGTTCGGTCTCGCCAATGCGCCAGCTGTTTTTCAGGCATTAGTTAATGATGTTCTGAGAGACATGCTGAACATTTTTGTTTTTGTCTATCTTGACGATATCCTGATTTTTTCTCCGTCACTCGAGATTCATGTTCAGCACGTTCGACGTGTTCTACAGCGCCTTTTAGAGAATTGTCTCTACGTAAAGGCTGAGAAGTGCTCTTTTCATGTCTCCTCCGTTACTTTTCTCGGTTCCGTTATTTCCGCTGAAGGCATTCAGATGGATTCCGCTAAGGTCCAAGCTGTCAGTGATTGGCCCGTTCCAAGGTCACGTGTCGAGTTGCAGCGCTTTTTAGGTTTCGCTAATTTCTATCGGCGTTTCATTCGTAATTTCGGTCAAGTTGCTGCCCCTCTCACAGCTCTTACTTCTGTTAAGACGTGTTTTAAGTGGTCCGGTTCCGCCCAGGGAGCTTTTGATCTTCTAAAAGAACGTTTTACGTCCGCTCCTATCCTCGTTACTCCTGACGTCACTAGACAATTCATTGTCGAGGTTGACGCTTCAGAGGTAGGCGTGGGAGCCATCCTATCCCAGCGCTTCCAGTCTGACGATAAGGTTCATCCTTGCGCTTATTTTTCTCATCGCCTGTCGCCATCTGAGCGCAACTATGATGTGGGTAACCGTGAACTGCTCGCCATCCGCTTAGCCCTAGGCGAATGGCGACAGTGGTTGGAGGGGGCGACCGTTCCTTTTGTCGTTTGGACAGACCATAAGAACCTTGAGTACATCCGTTCTGCCAAACGACTTAATGCCCGTCAAGCTCGTTGGGCGTTGTTTTTCGCTCGTTTCGAGTTTGTGATTTCTTACCGTCCGGGTAGCAAGAACACCAAGCCTGATGCCTTATCCCGTCTGTTTAGTTCTTCTGTGGCTTCTACTGATCCCGAGGGGATTCTTCCTTATGGGCGTGTTGTCGGGTTAACAGTCTGGGGAATTGAAAGACAGGTTAAGCAAGCACTCACGCACACTGCGTCGCCGCGCGCTTGTCCTAGTAACCTCCTTTTCGTTCCTGTTTCCACTCGTCTGGCTGTTCTTCAGTGGGCTCACTCTGCCAAGTTAGCTGGTCATCCCGGTGTTCGAGGCACTCTTGCGTCTATTCGCCAGCGCTTTTGGTGGCCGACTCAGGAGCGTGACACGCGCCGTTTCGTGGCTGCTTGTTCGGACTGCGCGCAGACTAAGTCGGGTAACTCTCCTCCTGCCGGTCGTCTCAGACCGCTCCCCATTCCTTCTCGACCATGGTCTCACATTGCCTTAGACTTCATTACCGGTCTGCCTTTGTCTGCGGGGAAGACTGTGATTCTGACGGTTGTCGATAGGTTCTCTAAGGCGGCACATTTCATTCCCCTCGCTAAACTTCCTTCCGCTAAGGAGACGGCACAAATCATTATTGAGAATGTATTCAGAATTCATGGCCTCCCGTTAGACGCCGTTTCAGACAGAGGCCCGCAATTCACGTCACAGTTTTGGAGGGAGTTCTGTCGTTTGATTGGTGCGTCCGTCAGTCTCTCTTCCGGGTTTCATCCCCAGTCTAACGGTCAAGCAGAGAGGGCCAATCAGACGATTGGTCGCATACTACGCAGCCTTTCTTTCAGAAACCCTGCGTCTTGGGCAGAACAGCTCCCTGGGCAGAATACGCTCACAATTCGCTTCCTTCGTCTGCTACCGGGTTATCTCCGTTTCAGAGTAGTCTGGGTTACCAGCCTCCTCTGTTCTCATCCCAGCTTGCCGAGTCCAGCGTTCCCTCCGCTCAAGCGTTTGTCCAACGTTGTGAGCGCACCTGGAGGAGGGTGAGGTCTGCACTTTGCCGTTACAGGGCACAGACGGTGAGAGCCGCCAATAAACGCAGGATTAAGAGTCCAAGGTATTGTTGCGGCCAGAGAGTGTGGCTTTCCACTCGCAACCTTCCTCTTACGACAGCTTCTCGTAAGTTGACTCCGCGGTTCATTGGTCCGTTCCGTGTCTCCCAGGTCGTCAATCCTGTCGCTGTGCGACTGCTTCTTCCGCGACATCTTCGTCGCGTCCATCCTGTCTTCCATGTCTCCTGTGTTAAGCCCTTTCTTCGCACCCCGTTCGTCTTCCCTCCCCCTCCCGTCCTTGTCGAGAGCGCACCTATTTACAAGGTACATAAGATTATGGACATGCGTTCTCGGGGACGGGGTCACCAATACCTAGTGGATTGGGAGGGTTACGGTCCTGAGGAGAGGAGTTGGGTTCCGTCTCGGGACGTGCTGGACCGTTCGCTCATCGATGATTTCCTCCGTTGCCGCCAGGATTCCTCCTCGAGTGCGCCAGGAGGCGCTCGGTGAGTGGGGGGTACTGTCATGTTTGTCATTTATTGTCATGTCTTGTCCCTGTGCTCCCCATGCTATTCGTTTCCCTCTGCTGGTCTTGTTTGGTTCTATCCCTCTCTCTCCCCTCCCTCTCTCACTCTCTCGCTCTCTCTTCTCTCTGTCGTTCCGTTCCTGCTCCCAGCTGTTCCTATTCCCTAATCATCATTTAGTCTTCCCACACCTGTTCCCGATCCTTTCCCCTGATTAGAGTCCCTATTTATTCCTTTGTGATCCGTTCCTGTTCCGTCGGTTCCTTGTATTGTATTCACCATGCTGTGATTGCGTTTCGCCCTGTCCTGTCGTGTTTTTGCCGTGATTGTGTATCACCCTGTCCTGTCGTGTTTTGTGCCTTCATCAGATGCTGCGTGTGAGCAGGTGTCTCAGTCGACTACGGCCTGCGCCTACCCGAAGCGACCTGCAGTCTGTGGCCGCTTCTCCAGTTGTTTTCCCCTCTACAAATCTAGAGGATTTCTGTTATTCCGTTTTGGACTTTAATAAACTCTGTTTCTGTTAAGTCGCGTTTGGGTCCTCTTTCACCTGCATGACATACCAGGCTGAGCATTGTTATAAAGCTGGCTAGCGACCAGGCTGAACATTGTTACAAACCTGGCAAGAGACCAGGGTGAACATTGTTACAAAGCTGGCGAGAGACCAGACAGAACATTGTGCCAGAGAGTTTATCATTTGATGTTTTGGCTATATAACCTAGCTATATTACTTTCAATCCTGGTTTAAGTTGAGCCAAATAACTTTTATGCCAGAAGTGCTGTCCTGGAAAACAAGTTGTATGTGTGCGCACGTGACAGATGCATGGTACTGTATGTGTAAGGCTCTCAAAATGATTGTATATGTGTTTGTATTCTGATTGTATGTATGTGTGTGTGTGTGTGTGTGTGTGCGTGCGTGCGTGTGTGTGTGTGTGTGTGTGTGTGTGTGTGTGTGTGTGTGTGTGTGTGTGTGTGTGTGTGTGTGTGTGTGTGTGTGTGTGTGTGTGTGTGTGTGTGTGTGTGTGTGTGTGTGTGTGTGTGTACTCCCCTAGGTTCTTCCTGCAACGGTTTGTTCCCGGGGCGCGGACACTGACAGACGCTGAGTGCAAAGGCTTCCTGTCTGCGGCTGATGATGACAACGACGGCAAGATCGGAGTAGAAGGTGAGTCGCTCTCTGCAGGCTGGGTTATTATCATGAGCCAGTTGGTAAGGCTGTTAGCATTTCCTTGTATCAAATAGTTTAAAGTTCTTTCTTAGTATTCTGCCATCCTGTCCAGTATGGCAGAATATTATTGAATCTAAGCCAAGCATGCCGATGGTCGGGTCTCTCTTCATATTTATGGCATTGTATGGCCGTGTGTATTTTGTAGCATGAGATTAACGTTATGCTCTTTAGAGTTGTAATCTGCCCTGACACCTGTCAACACACATGTATGGCTTTGAAGGGCCAGCCCAGGATAGACAGAATAGAATAGGTAGAGTGTAGGTTTTACAGACAGCAGATGTTTCAGGTCATTAGGAAGGCTTTGGGACAGGCCTGGTAGAGTATAGAGTAGCATGTGTTTTGAGGGTGACAAGAACAGATTGTGGAGTTCAATTGCTCTTAATGGCAATCCCTGTTGGTCTTTTTGCCAAGCAGAGATCCATAAGTCACAGCTTCCAGCAGACCTTGGTTTTAAATGGTATTCGAAACCTTTCATATACTTTTAGCGTTTGATTGAGCCTACCTGGAGTGCCAGATGGGTGACGTTTGCATTTTTAGGTCTATTCCATTGATTCCAATAAAGCAGAGAATTCAGACAACCCTAAACATTATTCTCTGGTTACAAACCAACTATTTGGTTCAGGGTAATTTTGGTCCTTTTTTCCCACTTTCCCTCTATTGATGGAATATTGAACCAAAAGGTTTTGTAAGCGTTTGGGTGTTTGTATTACCTAAGGTTTGTTGTTATGCTTTATCCAACATCTCTTGAACATGGGGGCGAATTGATTCTGTGAAAGATACTTATGTACAGTGGCATGCGAAAGTATTCACCCCCTTGGCATTTTTCCTATTTTGTTGCCTTACAACCTGGAATTAACATAGATTTTGGGGGGGGGTTGTATAATTTGATTTACACAACACTTTGAAGATTGTGAAAAAAAACAAGAAATAACAGAAAAAACTGAAAACTTGAGTGTGCATAACTACATTTACATTTAAGTCATTTAGCAGACGCTCTTATCCAGAGCGACTTACAAATTGGTGCATTCACCTTATGACATCCAGTGGAACAGTCACTTTACAATAGTGCATCTAAATCTTAAAGGGGGGGGATACTTATCCTATCCTAGGTATTCCTTAAAGAGGTGGGGTTTCAGGTGTCAGAGGTGTCAGCTATTCACCCCCCCAAGTTAATACTTTGTAGAGCCACCTTTTGCAGCAATTACAACTGCAGGTCTCTTGGGGTATGTCTCCATAAGCTTGGCACATCTAGCCACTGGGATTTTTGCCCATTCTTCAAGGAAAAACTGCTCCAGCTACTTCAAGTTTGATGGGTTCCGCTGGTGGACAGCAATCTTTAAGTCATAGCACAGATTCTCAATTGGATTGAGGTCTGGGCTTTGACTAGACCATTCCAAGACATTTAAGTGTTTCCCCTTAAACCACTCGAGTGTTGCTTCAGGGTCATTGTCCTGCTGGAAGGTGAACTTCCATCCCAGTCTCAATCTCTGCAAGACTGAAACAGGTTTCCCTCAAGAATTTCCCTGTATTTAGCACCATCCATCATTCCTTCAATTCTGACCAGTTTCTCAGTCCCTGCCGATGAAAAACATCCCCAGAGCATGATGCTGCCACCACCATGTTTCTTTGTGGGGATGGTGTTCTCGGGGTGATGAGAGGTGTTGGGTTTGCGCCATACATAGCGCTTTCCTTGATGGCCAAAAAGCTCAATTTTCGTCTCATCTGACCAGAGTACCTTCTTCCATACCCTCTCTTGGCATGTTTGTTGTGGTGCCATATTCTTTCATTTTTTAGTAATGGATTTAATGGTGCTCTGTGGGATGTTCAAAGTTTCTGATATTTTAGAACCCAACCCTGATCTGTATTTTCCAAAACTTTTTCCCTGACCTGTTTGGAGAGCTCCTTGGTCTTCATGTGCCGCTTGCTTAGTGGTGTTGCAGACTCTGTAAGGCAACAAAATAGGAAAAACGCGAAGAGGAGTGAATACTTTTGCAAGGCACTGAATGTGTATGGTGGTATGCACCAATAAAAGTAAGGCATGTGATACAGTGCATTTGAAACTATTCAGACACCTTGACTTTTTCCACATTTTGTTATGTTACAGCCTTAATTCTAAAATGGATACAATTATTTTTTACAGACAATACCCCATAATGACAAAGTGAAAACAGGTTTTAAGAAAGTTTTGCAAATGTATTAAAAATAAAAAACAGAATTACTTTATTTACATAAGTATTCCGACAACATTGAGAGACTTCTGGGAAAGCTTGTAAAACAGACCAAGCAGACCAAGCCGCGATTTGGGTTTTGAGAAGTCAATAAGAAGGCTTCCATTAATCAAAATCATTGCGACATGTGTAATGGAAACGTCAGATATTTGAGACATTTTCTAAATGTGGTCAACATTTTTACCTGTTGGACAGGAGTGGATTTTTATTTTTTTCTGACTGTCTTTATTGCCACAAATTATGACGGAAATTATGTGATGTTTGCCGAATACATTTGAAGGTACGCGGGGCACGGAATGTAACTATGAAGCTCCACTTCACACTCATTGGTGTAAAGTCCTGAAGTAAAAAATACTTACAAGCACTTTTTAAGTATTTTTTGGGGTATCTATACTTTACTATACATTTCTTTGACAACTTTTACTTCACTACATTCCTAAAGAAAATAATGTAGTAAAAAAGTACTCGTTACATTTTTTATGCTTAGCAGGACAGTACACTTATCAGGAGAACACGTGGTCATCTGTAGTGCCGTCTGCTTTGCTTAAATAATTTGAAATGATTTATAATTGTACTTTTACTTGTAATACGTAAGTATATTTGATAAATTACATTTACTTTTGATACTTAAGTATATTTAGAACCAAATACTTTTAGACTTTTACTCAGGTAGCATTTTACTGGGTGACTTTAACTTGTACTTGAGTAACTTTCAACTTTTTCCACCACTGGAAACACTTTAACCACTACATTTTTATTCAACACATCTTTTTTTAGGTGTGACGACATTACGTCCAACTGTTTTTTATTGACACAAGATAATTAAATGGAAACGTACTTTAGCAGGCAATTGTCGTTTCTATTTTCTATACTTCCTAAATGTTGACCAAAAAAATCCACGCCCCTACATTTTTTAAAAGTATATGTGACCGAGAGATGCATATCTGTTTTCCCGGTCATGTGAAATCCATAGGTTTGTGCCTAATGAATTTATTTCAATTAACTGATTTCCTTATATGAACTGTAACTCAGTAAAATATTTTAAATTGTTGCGTGTTGTGTTTAGATTTTTGCTCAGTGTAGGTGAACATATTATTACTCCAACATTGTGAAAGTGACAAACTGACATGTTTTCGTTTTCATCAAATACAACTTTACAGTGCCTTGCAAAATTATTCAGCCCCTTTACTTTCAGTGCAGCAAACTCTCTCCAGAAGTTCAGTGAGGATCTCTGAATGATCCAATGTTGACCTAAATGACTAATGATGATAAATACAATCCACCTGTGTGTAATCAAGTCTCCGTATAAATGCACCTGCACTATGATAGTCTCAGAGGTCCGTTAAAAACGCAGAGAGCATCATGAAGAACAAGGAACACACCAGGCAGGTCCGAGATACTGTTGTGAAGAAGTTTAAAGCCGGATTTGGATACAAAAAGATTTCCCAAGCTTTAAACATCCCAAGGAGCACTGTGCAAGCGATAATATTGAAATGGAAGGAGTATCAGACCACTGCAAATCTACCAAGACCTGGCCGTCCCTCTAAACTTTCAGCTCATACAAGGGGAATACTGATCAGAGATGCAGCCAAGAGGCCCATGATCACTCTGGATGAACTGCAGAGATCTACAGCTGAGGTGGGATACTCTGTCCATAGGACAACAATCAGTCGTATATTGCACAAATCTGGCCTTTATGGAAGAGTGGCAAGAAGAAAGCCATTTCTTAAAGATATCCATAAAAAGTGTTGTTTAAAGTTTGCCACAAGCCACCTGGGAGACACACCAAATATGTGGAAGAAGGTGCTCTGGTCAGATGAAACCAAAATTGAACTTCTTGGCAACAATGCAAAACGTTATGTTTGGCGTAAAAGCAACACAGCTCATCACCCTGAACACACCATCCCCACTGTCAAACATGGTGGTGGCAGCATCATGGTTTGGGCCTGCTTTTCTTCAGCAGGGACAGGGAAGATGGTTCAAATTGATGGGAAGATGGATGGAGCCAAATACAGGACCATTCTGGAAGAAAACCTGATGGAGTCTGCAAAAGACCTGAGACTGGGACGGAGATTTGTCTTCCAACAAGAAAATGATCCAAAACATAAAGCAAAATCTACAATGGAATGGTTCAAAAATAAATATATCCAGGTGTTAGAATGGCCAAGTCAAAGTCCAGACCTGAATCCAATCGAGAATCTGTGGAAAGAACTGAAAACTGCTGTTCACAAATGCTCTCCATCCCACCTCACTGAGCTCGAGCTGTTTTGCAAGGAGGAATGGATAAAAATTCAGTCTCTCGATGTGCAAAACTGATAGAGAAATACCCCAAGCGACTTACAGCTGTAATCGCAGCAAAGTATTAACTTAAGGGGGCTGAATAATTTTGCACGTCCAATTTTTCAGTTTTTGATTTGTTAAAAAAGTTTGAAATATCCAATAAATGTCGCTCCACTTCATGATTGTGTCCCACTTGTTGTTGATTCTTCACAAAACAATACAGTTTTATATCTTTATGTTTGAAGCCTGAAATGTGGCAAAAGTTCGCAAAGTTCAAGGGGGCCGAATACTTTCGCAAGGCACTGTATATTCGAAGGAGTGCCATTTCGGCATGAGACGACTGTTAGACCCAATGACATGTTTCTGCACATGAGTTTAGCTAGCCAACGTCGCCATGACATTGCCTAAAAGTGTGATTGGGGATTTCTATTGGAGATGCAGTTTCTGCCTATCTTCATACTGTACTGTCTTTGATAACAAAGTTCATGTCCATTCTAGTATTCCAATTCTTTATTCTATGGGCTGTTTATTGAAATGATTACATAAATAACCAACGCTTGTGGAGTACTGCTCTGATCTAATCTCAGAATGTTCTTGTTCTTATCCAGAATTAGAACTAATCTCACAATGTTTTTTGCATTCTAATTCTATGGTTTCTCGCCCGCCACAGAATTCCTGATCATGGTCCAGTCCTGAGAGATCCATGGGCACAGAGAGAGCAGCAGGTGTTCGTTCTCCTCTCCTTCCTCCAGCTTCCAGCCTCCAGTCTACTTCCTCAAGCCTACAGCAGCCTCCATTCCTGGAAATGTGATTTTCTCTGTCCTGCTTGAATTGTACTCTTCAAGTTTGATTTTTGTCAGAGCCCCTCTCGATTCAATTACATTTTGAATCCATGAGACCATTTTTTTTGCCTTTTGATTAAGTTCTAGAAGGTTGTATAGCTGTGTCGCTCCATGTTACCTTCCAATGCACACCACATTGTCTATCAAAGAAATGAATAAACACATTGTAACTTATTGTGGTGAATTGCATTGCTTTTTTTCTTCAAACACAACTCCTGAACATTTCAAACACAACTCCTGAACATTTACATCTGTTAAATGACTGTATCGTAACCATACAACAGATGCCATGTAAGGAAGTGTTGTATGTTACACTTATCCCTCGAGAGAGTGCATTATCCTATTGTCCTGTCATGGATTTAACATAGCTTTTGGGCTAATCCACACTGGGAATCAATTTAATGCATTATTACTTTATGTTACGTAGTGTTGCCTAAAATGTAAAGAGCTGCTATGTTAGTTGTAACATTGTGTAACACCATTCTGTCCATCCAAATCACAATATGAATACACTACAGCTTGTATGACACAGTGGTCTGTCTTAGTTGTGTAAAGCTCACAGGTCACTACAGTGGTTAGCGTCATTGCTAGCCCAGCATCAACCCACATATACATTGACCTACTGTACATGAAACAGAAAACAAGATACCATTGAGGTGCCCATTCAGACAACTGTTGAAGGAGTAAAGGGAAATCCTTGCCTGCTGTTTCTGACAATCAAGTGTAAAGGGAGCTGTTCTGTTATATTTTCCTCAGTGCTTAAGTAGCTAGTAAATGTGAGCTATGACCTTAATTGACACCAGTCTATCTCTCAGGCTATATCGGGTAACACTTGTGTCCGTTACACCGCATTAAGTATGTATGTGTGTGTGTTTACCTGAGTAGAAGAGGGCACAATAACCAACCACCATAGGAAATTCTGTCAAAATATATAGATTTTTTTTTCTATCATGGGGTCATAAAAGGTTAATGGTCAACACTGAGCATAAGATTATTCCATTCCATTTACAAGATTTGTTCTGATATCTTTGTTTTAATATTTGATAATTAGGTGATGAATAGTATATGAATAGTTTACTGAAAATAACATTGTTTATTCTTCAGAACAATGGGAAACCGTATTTTGTGGTTGATAGAAATTTCAATCATTCAAAAAATGGATGTTGCTCGTTTATCCAGGAATAGGTCTGGAATAAGAGTGTTAAAGATTTAAAGTAAATGGAGGTGACACAGGGTGCAGATTAAGGCCTCTCAATGTCTCATTGGAACGACTACGCCTCTTAGGTTTCTGTTGAATGATTTAAACTTAAAGTGAAGAGACAGACACATGTCCAGTTCCATAGAAATAGGAATTAGAATACTAGAATGTCCATGAACCTGGTCTAAAGGTCAGCCCTTTTTGTCAGGGAGTTGGTCAACCATGGTTTGCCAGCACTGTGATAAGATATTGTGTAAAATAATTCATTTGAAAAATATCTATACTGTATGTTTGTTAGCTAGCCAGCCCATTTTAGAGGAACGATTCCATAGATTTTTCAAGTTAACTACCAATATGGCAACATTCCAACAATGCACTCAATCCAAAGCCATTCTGTACACTGCCCAAATCAGTTGATGATAGGACTTAGACACGTTTTCAAAGTACTGATATTGTTTAATACAATAGCACTCACAGCTTTCCAAGAAAATAAAAAATTGAGACATTTATGGTCTGTTTACATATAGTTTAGAGGCAATATATACAGAAGATTTGTATAAAACCCATATAAACTGTATTTATATGACAATATTTGAGGTTGACAATAATTTGATTACACAATTTCTGATATCACATGCCTTACTTTTATTCTCTTACATAAGTAAAATCAGGATTATGCATCTATTGATATTCATTTCTATTAGACTGGTTCGGATTTCTCCCTGACCAATATGCCTGCCATTTTCGTCCCCACTTGTAATTGAATAGGATCTCTATGGCAAGTTCGCATATTACATTATTACTGATCATTTATCCAAACTGTAGTATCAACATCATACAATAATGATATGATTGAATTTGACAGTTGTCAATTGCCTGTCACTTGTTTAATTGTTCCATCAACCATTTTTAATAAACAAAGACCAATCCATGATCATCAAGACCAATTAATGTTCTTAATGTTCTCCTTCAACATTGTATTAGTATATAGGCCTAATTTATGCACAGCCTGGAAAGGCAAGGGCATCACAGGAACTTTTGTTGTGGAACCAAGGTAAGTCGCTTCGTTGTGTTAAATTGTCAAATTCATCTGTGGTTCAGAATTAGTTTCCCCAGATCGCTGCGAAAACAACTACAGTGTAGCGTATTGTTGGCGCTGCTGCAGTGCAACCAGCATACAAATTGACCACCTAACTGCTTTCTATATTTAAAAATGTACTGTATCTTTTTAAATGTATAATCTTAGCTAGTTCGATTGCTTTGTATCACATGTGTCTTGTCAGATGGCAAAATATTCCCCGTTGTGCTCACCTGGCTAGGCCGATGTGGAATCCCTAGCCCTTCATCAAGACTCAGCTCCATTACACAAAAGAGTGATTGGATGAAGGCTTTTTCTGTACAGGGTGTTTTGTTAAGAACACCAACACTCAATCTGAACATTAACACATAAGCTAAGCATTTTAGAGACAGATTGACATTTACTGGGGGAGGGGCAGTGGTGTAAAGTACTTAAGTAGAAATACTTAAATATTACTGAAGTAGGTTTTTGGGGGTATCTGTACTTTAATCAATCAAATGTATTTATAAAGCCCTTTTTACATCAGCCAATGTCATAAAGAAACCCAGCCTAAAACCCCTAACAACAAGCAATGCAGATGTAGAAGCATGGTGGCTAGGAAAAACTCCCTAGAAAGGCAGGAACCTAGGAAGAAACCAGGCTCTGAGGTGTGGCCAGTCCTCTTCTGGCTGTGCCGGGTTGAGGTTATAACAGTAAATGGCCAAGATGTTCAAACGTTCATAGATGACCAGCAGGGTCAAATAATAATCACAGTGGTTGTAGATGGTGCAAGATGGTGAGTAAATGTCAGTTGGCTTTTCATAGCCAAGCATTCAGAGTTAGAGACAGCAGACGTGGTAGAGACAGAGTCAAAAACAGCAGGTCTGGGACATGGTAGCACTTCCAGTAAACAGGTTAGGGTTCCAAAGGTGCAGGCAGAACAGTTGAAACTAGAGCAGCATCACGACCAGGTGGACTGGGGACAGCAAGGAGTCATCAGGCCAGGTAGTCCTAAGGCATGGTCCCAGGGCTCTGGTCCTCTGGGAGGGAGAGATAGAATTAGAGGGAGCATACTTCAATTCACCCAGGACACCGGATAAGACAGGAGAAATACTCCAGATATAACAGACTGACCCTAGCCCCCCAACACAAACTATTGCATCATAAATACTAGAGGCTGAGACAGGAGGGGTCGGGAGACACTGTGACCCTGTCAAATGATACCCCTGGACAGGGCCAAACAGGCAGGATATGACCCCACCCACTTTGCCAAAGCACAGCCCCCACACCACTAGAGGGATATCTTCAACCGCCAACTTACTACCCTGAGACAGGGCAGAGTACAACCCACAAAGACCTCCCCCACGGCATGAACCCGAGGGGGGCGCCAAACCCGGACAGGAAGATCATGTCAGTGACTCAACCCACTCAAGTAACGCACCCCTCCTAGGGACGGGGTACTATTTATGGTTTTGATAACTTTTACTGCATACATTCCTAAAGAAAATTATGTATTTTTTTACTCCATACATTTTCCCTGACACCCAAAAGTACTCATTACATGTTGAATGCTTAGCAGGACAGGAAAATCGTCCAATTCACACACTTATCAAGAGAACATCCCTGCTCATCCCTACTGCATCTGATCTGGCGGACTCACTAAACACGAATGCATAATTTGAAAATTATGTCTGACTTTTGTAGAGTGCCACTGGCAAAAATAATTTTCACATGACCCTCCCATTGTACTGTAAAATAAATTGAACACCCTCCCCCCTCATAGAAAT
Organism: Oncorhynchus gorbuscha; assembly: GCF_021184085.1. Taxonomy (NCBI): domain Eukaryota; kingdom Metazoa; phylum Chordata; class Actinopteri; order Salmoniformes; family Salmonidae; genus Oncorhynchus; species Oncorhynchus gorbuscha. The sequence goes on from NC_060178.1 coordinate 93,857,070, forward strand.
AACTCAAAATAATGTTTACAACCACAAAGAACAATAACTGTAGTGACCCTGTGTTCATAAACATGGATGTTGACTTTACCACTTCAACATGCTTTTGTGGCACAGTCGATGCCACGGAGGGCGAGAAGGTTGAGGGTTCCCCGAGCAGCACTGACGAGCTAACTCTCCATGTTTGTTTCATTACGCTACGATCATAGTCGGCTGCAGACAATGATCAACTTGGGGGAAATCTGATTTTGCAACATTTTGATGCCCTATTTATAATTATATAAAATATATGCAAACAGATTTTCCACCAACAGGATTCTGTGCCAATGCACCACACAACCAATAAACAAAGCATACCGACTTTGGGCACTTCAATATCATGGTTTTCAACACCACAATAAATAGACTATGTCTATCTCGACAAACAGAAAATGCATCCCTCCTTACCTTGTATCGAAATCTTGGCAATCTCTGAATGCCATTAAAACTCATTGGCGTTTTGTAACCCATCTCTTTCCCTTCATCATTTGGTTGCGGCACAGTTTGGATTGATTGATTGACTGATTTTATTTGTCAGTTAAAAAAACACAAGTATACACAAAAATAAGTGACCTGGGATTGCACATTAAAGTCAGAGACTTATTTCCATTGTGGTCCCTATTTTTTTCCACATAAATACATATACAATTACATAGATAAAGACACATTGGGGCTATAAAGATGGAAAACTGCTCAACCTCCAGATCAGTAGGAGGGGGGAGTTTAAGTAAAGTAAGCTTGTTTGGCTGGTAAATTCTACATTAGATGATTGTGGTTGTTGGTAAACCATGATGTGGAGGCATAATCAAACTGACACCTATAGCTCGGTTTCCATCCAGTTTGCAACAAATTTTCATGTGAATATTCTAAAATCTTCGTAAAAAAAATATGCCATTTCAGAGTTTAATTTAGGAAAATGTGGCACCAGACAATATAACAGGGAAGATTATAATTTACCAAACATTTGAGACATTTTATGGACATCCATATGCATTCACATCCAACTTGTCGCAGCCAGTGACATCAAACGAGGGATGTTGGCCAAATGAGCCTAATTTACGTGTTCTTAAAAACAGCCTAGAACAAATTTCAAAAACACAATTTCTTGTGTTTCGATGTGTAGCATATACAAAACTTTATAGCCTGTTTTAGGCTACTATGTGGCTCAGTTGGTAGAGCATGGTGCTTGCAACGCCAGGGTTGTGGGACCAGTGTGAAAATGTATGCACTCACTAATTTAAGTCGCTCTACATAAGATCATCTGCTAAATTACACAAATGTTAATGTAAATACTATCCTAAAACAATAATTGCCCACCTCATGGTTCAGCTGTCAGTGATTTGAGCACTAAATGTATCAATCAGTACATTGCATGCAAAGGCCTATAGGCTTAGGTGTCCACTGTATAATATTAATGTATTAACAAAAGTATGCATGTATTGAAAGCACATAATTGTCTAGAATGACATTGTATGCTGTAGCGTTAAGATTTCCCTTCACTGAAACTAAGGGGCCTAGCCCAAGACCATTATTGCTCCTCCACCAAACTTTACAGTTGGAACTATGCATTGGGGCAGGTAGCGTTCTCCTGCCATCCGCCAAACCCAGTTTTGTCCGTTGGGCTGCCACATGGTGAAGTGTGATTCATCACTGCAGAGAACGCGTTTCCACTGCTCCAGAGTCCAATGGCGGTGAACTTTACACCACTCCAGCCGGCGCTTGGCATTGCACATGGTGATCTTAGCCTTGTGTGCGGCTGCTCGGCAATGGAAACCCATTTCCTGAAGCTTTCATGAATCAGTTTTTGGGCTGACGTTGCTTCCAGAGGCAGTTTGAAACTCGGTAGTGAGTGTTACAACTGAGGATTTTTACGTGCTTGGCGCTTCAGCACTCGGCGGTCCTGTTTTGTGAGCTTGTGTGGTCTACCACTTTACGGCTGAGCCGTTGTTGCTCCGATGTGTTTCCACTTCACAATAACAGCACTTACAGTTGACCGGGGGCAGCTCTAGCAGGGCAGAAATTTGACGAATTGGCTTGTTGGAAAGGTGGCATCCTATGACAGAGCCACGTTCAAAGTCACTGAGCTCTTCAGTAAGGCCATTCTACTGCCAATGTTTGTCTATGAAGATTGCATGGCCGTGTGCCTGATTTTATACACTTGTCAGCAACGGGTGTGGTTGAAATAGACAAATCCACTACTTTGAAGGGGTGTCCATATACTTTTGTATATGTAGCCTATATAAAGGAATAGAAACTTAGGCCTAACCCCAGAGACACCGACATGCATTTCTTTATGTATGAATGCTACTGCGTCTGCTATACAGATGTACAGAAGGAGGGTAATTTGTCAAATCTGAATATTTTGTATAAAGATAAGCATTAGATTGTTAGATTATAGGAGAACTCTGGTAGGCCTGAAACAGTCTTCCTCACCTCAAGTTCAACCGTCAGATTCAGTTGGGAGTGCCTCCCTACCTTCATATCATAGGTCTGCTAAAGCTTAATAATAGCCACACCATATCAAACCTTTACAAACATTTCTAAACTTAATTAGGGTAATATCAAAAGTCCAGCCATTGTTTATTGGGAAAATACGAGCAGAAGAGCGAACGTAAATCAGGGGAAAAATGCACGACCTTCCCATGTGCCCCCCCAAAAAATAAAGTTTGACAACCCTCTCCTATTTTGGACCACCCCTCCCCCTAGTACATTTAGATCTGTCCCTTATCTTTCATATCAGCTAGAAATTATATTATTATTAATAATACAAAGGTTAAATTGAAACACACCATGATAAAATTGGAGTTACTTTTCCAACACGGCCATATCTCCACGTTACAGCACTTGTTTGCTGAAGACAGACTGAAGACAAGAGGCAAACACCTGTGTGTAAACTTAACACGGGAAGTGTCGTTTCATTGGATGGAGACACACATAGTTGTATGTATCTGTGCAAAACTGCTACAGTAAGTGTATATTTTTTATTGGAAGGATTCTTTCTTGTTAATGAAAGATAAGGGCCGTATGTTTTGAAAGCTGTACCGCAAGCGATTTTTGACATTTATAAACATTAAAATGCAACGTCTGGATTGTAGTTCACATGGGCAAAGTTAATGACTGAGAACTGTAGGGAGAAGGCAGAATGTCGCCTAGAGGTTGAGCGCTAGGGACTCCCTAAAAACACGGCACCTAAATACGAGTGACTTTTGTAGCAGGTTAGGAGAGCATTTTCGCTAACCCTAGCCAGAATTGTTTTCCGACCTTACACTTGCTTACAGCAGCACTGGGGTCGAACAGGCTTCCTGTTTACATTAAGACACCATGGAACCGCCGTGAGATATGGCTCAGTAAATGTACCTAAATCCAGGAATGAGAAATGAGTTGTTCCCCGAATTGCCCCATTATCCCAACTGTTACACCGAAAAGATTGAACTTTTATTATAATCTCAACCCTGCACAGCCAGAAGAGGACTGGCCACCCCTCAGAGCCACTTGATTTTAGATTTTTCTAACCCCGTGCAAGGTGTGCAGATTGGAAAATGCATAGCTATCTTTCAGCCCTCGGTCAAGAGATCGAGATTGAGATTTTGATGCAATTTACTGTCTAAAGTAAACTGACCAAATTAACTGACACACTCACTGATTCTCTGAATCTGAAATGATGTGTAGAGTTTAAAGCTGATATTATTTTTGTCTGCAGCCACAAGGCTCAAATCACTCTAGAACAGAGGAAGTCAAGACACAAACCAAACTAATGCTGATGATCAGGTAAAACCAGGGTCTCATTGTGATAACAAGTGATACATCTTTCAGTCTGTTCAGTCACAGACAGGTGATCAGCATCTTCCTCTGTTGCAGTCCAAGAATGACTTTGCGAATGCAAGAGAAACGGTACACTTCATCTCTACTCAGTTTTTTCATCTATTATCCTTCATTTTGGCCATGGGAGGGAGAGGTGAGCTCCACTTGGTGGTTTTGCTTTCCTGTGTGTGTTTCACATGTTTTCACTATGAACTTCAAACACAGTCAGCTGCTATAAATGATACAATGTGAATATCTGCCAACTTTGTTGTCTCCATTTAAATACTGTGCCTCGTGGAAACTGTATCCTTGTATGCATTATAGGAGAAGAATATTTTATTCTACCATCCCAGTGAGGTCGAGAAGAATGAGAAGATCCGTAATGTTGGCCATTGTACAGTTTACCAGGTACACAAGAACTACAAACAAATCGATCATCTGGAAATACAACATCCCACATCTATGTTAGTTGTGTGTATTGTCTTCCTGACCACCATCATTGCTATATTCCAGAACATTCTGTCAAACAAAAGCTACTTAATCCCTCCACTCACAGAAGAACAGGCAGTTATTCTTTGAAGTGGAGGACAGTTTCTGGATCATCATGGTAAGCTGGTGTTCCAGCTCCTTTACACATATTATAAACTGAGTGTAGAAAACATTAAGAACGCCTTCCTAATATTGAATTGCACCCCCCCCCCCTTTTTGACCTCAGAACAACCTCAATTCGTCAAGGCATGAACTCTACAAGGTGTCGAAAGCGTTCCACAGGGATGCTGGCCCATGTTGACTCCAATGCTTCCCACAGTTGTCAAGTTGCCTGGAAGTCCTTTGGGTGGTGGACCATTCTTGGAGGAGGAAATAGTTGTAGCTCTTATTTTGTTGTGTCTTTTATTCATGTTTATTGATCTTTGTCCATTTATGAGCAAATTCAACTCTTCTATGCAGAACTTTTATTTCTTATTCAGATGTTTATTCTCTTTTTCCTGTAGGACACAGTTTATGGCGCAGTACTACAGGAATGCTACAGTATGTACAAGGTGAGCACCTGGTTGGGACTCAAGTCATACTGGCTCACATTCTTTAGTAAAGATCCTTACATCTAGTAAGGATGTGGTTAGCTGATGGTTCTTTAAATTGCTCTTTTCTCCAGCTCTTCAATGGCACATTTGGCAGAGCAATGGAAGCAGGTGGGGTAGAGCTGCTCAAGCAGAAGCTCGAAACGTTCTTCTACAGAGTAAACAATAAACACAACATAGTAAATGATTCTCTGCATCTACAGTACCAGTCAAAATGATTCTCTGCATCTACAGTACCAGTCAAAATGATTATCTGCATCTACAGTACCAGTCAAAATGATTCTCTGCATCTACAGTACCAGTCAAAATGATTCTCTGCATCTACAGTACCAGTCAAAATGATTATCTGCATCTACAGTACCAGTCAAAATGATTATCTGCATCTACAGTACCAGTCAAAATGATTCTCTGCATCTACAGTACCAGTCAAAATGATTCTCTGCATCTACAGTACCAGTCAAAATGATTATCTGCATCTACAGTACCAGTCAAAATGATTCTCTGCATCTACAGTACCAGTCAAAATGATTCTCTGCATCTACAGTACCAGTCAAAATGATTCTCTGCATCTACAGTACCAGTCAAAATGATTCTCTGCATCTACAGTACCAGTCAAAATGATTCTCTGCATCTACAGTACCAGTCAAAGGTTTGAACACATCTACTCATTGAAGGGTTTTTCTATATTGTTTCTATTTTTTACATTGTAGAAAAGGGTGCAAAGCTTTCATCAAGGTGGCTACTTTGAAGAATCTCAAATATAAAATATATTTTGATTTTGTTACACTTTTTTGGTTACTCCATGATTCCATGTGTGCTATTTCATAGTTTTGATGTCTTCACTGTTATTGTACAGTGTAGAAAATAGTAATATAATGTAAAACCCTTGAATGAGTAGGTGTGTCCAAACGTTTGACTGGTAACTGTATATGCATAGTAATGGAGGGCACTAGGTGGAGGTGATTTGTCATGTCTTATTGGATGCAGAACATTTGTTTTACACGTGTGACTATATACTTTGAGAATTGTGGCTTGATTGCATGGTTCAACTGAAATCGTCCAAGCATGTGTTTTCTCAATTGTTTTGCTAGGAGCAGGGCACTGCTATTTCAATGCCGGATTCTTTATTATCTTTGTAAATATAACATATTTGACACACTTTGACTCATACTTAGTAAGTCCTACCTTTTATGCTGTGTTTAGACAAGGGACGTAAAACCGTCATACCAGTTAGCATAGCGGGACAAGAAAGCAAGAAAGAGGGTGACTGCAAAACCAAGCCAGCACGACGGAATGCGTTGCTGTGATGATTTCAGTAAACAAACAGTGCAAATCAACATCCGGTAGAAAACAACGTTACGGCAAAAGTCCAAATATTTTAACTCTGGTGGCGATTCCCGTCTACCGTGGCAAATGACAGCAGTCACCGCATTTTTTTTATTTTTGTATGTTTATTTCACCTTTATTTAACCAGGTAGGCTAGTTGCGAACAAGTTCTCATTTACAACTGCGACCTGGCCAAGATAAAGCATGGCAGTGTGAACAGACAACAACACAGAGTTACACATGGAGTAAATAATTAACAAGTCAATAACACAGTAGAAAGAAAACAAGAGTCTATATACATTGTGTGCAAAAGGCATGAGGAGGTAGGCGGATAAGTGCAATTTTGCAGATTAACACGGGTGATAAATGATCAGATGGTCATGTGCAGGTAGAGATACTGGTGTGCAAAAGAGCAGAAAAGTAAATATAAACAGTATGGGGATGAGGTAGGTAAATTGGGTGGGCTATTTATCGATGGATTATGTATAGCTGCAGCGATCAGTTAGCTGCTCAGATAGTAGATGTTTGAAGTTGGTGAGGGAGATAAAAGTCTCCAACTTCAGCGATTTTTTTGCAATTCGTTCCAGTCACAGGCAGCAGAGAACTGGAAGGAAAGGCGGCCAAATGAGGTGTTGGCTTTAGGGATGATTAGTGAGATACACCTGCTGGAGCGCATGCTATGGGTGGGTGTTGACATCGTGACCAGTGAACTGAGATAAGGCGGAGCTTTACCTAGCATGGACTTGTAGATGACCTGGAGCCAGTGGGTCTGGCGACGAACAGGTGGTGAGGGCCAGCCAACTAGAGCATACAGGTCGCAGTGGTGGGTGGTAATAATGTACTTTAGTAACAAAACGGATGGCACTGTGATGAACTGCATCCAGTTTTACAGTGAAAACATTAGCATCCAGTGTTGTAAGCTACAATGCGTAAATACTATCCACTTTGCTAACAGTCTGATGGTGGTGTCCAGGCCAGACTGCCTACTTGACAGACAGGGTGCTTCTAGCTGTCACCAGAAGGTTTGATCTTGTATTGCGTTTCCAGTGACTAAATGCAGGATCAGATGACAATCTTCAAATATGGCCTCCCCCACTAAATTAGCCCTGCTCAGAAATAGTGCCTTCCTCAAGGAGAGCTGGTCAAAGCTTCTGCCATACTACAGGCCCAGCCCATTTACTTCCATGACCTGTCAACATTATTCATACCTAGCCAATCAGAGGAAACCCCCAACTCTCCCTAATTGTATGAAGGGCTTCCCCTTCCATTATGTAACCTAAAGACACAGAAGGCATGTGGTGTCTGTATTGTATCCCAGGTTGAATGTCACTGTTCTAGCCATTTGAGATGGCGTCCTCTTGTCTTTGGGAACAGCAATGTATGCACTATGCAGGTAAACTAATATCTCCAGCTTTGACCTAACAGGGATCCACCTTGGACAGACAAATTGTTGCTGCTGAAGCTGGAAATGGGAGCATTGTATTGTCCAGCATACAGTTTGCAGGCCTTTTGTGTTTCTCAATGAGGTTTCTCAGATCTGAAATTTGAGCACAATGGGATGTGTGTATAATGTTGCTTTCTAAGCTAACACCTCACCTTCCCCAAGTATCCCTAAATGGCTATTAACCAAACTGATACATGTCTTTCTATTCACCTTCCATTGTCCACTCAGACTGCGTGTATAACTGTCCTCTATCCCTGGTCTCCTCCAGTACCTGCAGACGCAGCACCTGCAGTCCTGTGACCTGCTGGACGTCTTCGGGGAGAATCACCTTTTCCCACCTGGACAAGATGACCTACCTGAAGATCCAGTCATTTGTCAACAGAGTGGAGGAGTGCCTCAGGCTGATCAAATCCTCAGCTTTCCTCTACAACGACCAGCTCATATGGTACAGTTGGGGGAACCAGATCGTGTGTAGGATGTGTGGGGGTGGTCTGCTGTACTTTGGTCTTAAACACCTGCCCACATGTAGAAACCAAATTTAGCCTACAATTTGCAAATGCATGGGTAGGAATAAAGCTAACAGAGCTGGTTGGAAAAACATAAGCTCTGAATTGTATTCTCCCATGATCTTGAGACACAGGCTGCTCCACCATTCAAATGGCCAGGCTCTGTATCTAGTAGGCTCTTTTTCAGGCCTCCCCACCATGCCAAAGCCAGGGAGGGGAGGAGAGAGCTTATTGTGCTTCCCCTCCTGGTGTGCGTGCTAGAGCCCTGATCTAGCCCTTGGTGCCTCCAGGCAGCCCTTTACCACTGTAAGGTGTGGGGGAGCCTGGCAGCAGTACCAGGCATCCCTCCAACTCCTCATCCCATTAGGGTTGAGGCTGGGAGGCACAGAGACTTTAAATACATACCGTAATCTGATTACAGTAAACCTGTAATCCCGACATGTCTCTCACTTTTAACTCAGTCTGACCTGGTATCTAATCAGGGGATTATGTGAACAATAATATAATTATCGTAATGATTTGATTGATTGCTAATCAAATAATTTGAGCAGTTGTTATAGCATTGGGCCTGGAGATGATGGGCTTAGTTTATCAATACTCCTGAACAGACTGTGAACCGGAACAGGACATGTTTGATGCTAACTAAGGTGTGTCCCCTTTTTTTGTTGTCCCTATTCAGAAGTTGTCTGGAGCAGGATGACATGCGGATCCTGTACAAGTACCTGACGACGTCACTGTTCCCCAGACACTCCGAACCAGAGGTGTGTGTGTGTGTGTGTGTGTGTGTGTGTGTGTGTGTGTGTGTGTGTGTGTGTGTGTGTGTGTGTGTGTGTGTGTGTGTGTGTGTGTGTGTGTGTGTGTGTGTGTGTGTGTGTGTGTGTGTGTGAGAGGGTCTCTCAGAGCATTCACAGTCAGCCCACTGACACCCCTATCAGATCCCATTCTACTTGAACAGAGCAATACTCAATCATGAGGCATCAGAGCCAAAGGAACTGCATAATATTAAGAAATGCTATTGATGGAAGGAAAGTAGTGTAGAAATCTACCAAAAAACTATTAGGCAACAAGAAATTAAATCCCTTTTAGACAACTTCCGGGGCAATACATTTCACAGTAATAGTGAAGGTGTAAACTTGGCAGTTGAAAACCTAGACAGTATACAGTGGGACAAAAAAGTATTTAGTCAGCCACCAATTGTGCAAGTTCTCCCACTTAAAGATGAGAGAGGCCTGTAATTTTCATCATAGTTACACTTCATCTATGACAGACAAAATCAGAAAGAAAATCCAGAAAATCACGTTGTCTTGGTCTTGGCCATAGTGGAGTTTGGAGTGTGACTGTTTGAGGTTGTGGACAGGTGTCTTTTATACTGATAACTAGTTCAAACAGGTGCCATTAATACAGGTAACGAGTGGAGGACAGAGGAGCCTCTTAAAGAAGAAGTTAGAGGTCTGTGAGAGCCAGAAATCTTGCTTGTTTGTAGGTGACCAAATATTTATTTTCCACCATAATTTGCAAATAAATTAATTGAAAATCCTACAATGTGATTTTCGAGATTTTTTTCTCATTTTGTCTGTCATAGTTGAAGTGTACCTATGATGAAAATTACAGGCCTTTCTCATCTTTAAGTGGGAGAACCTGCACAATTGGTGACTGACTAAATACTTTTTTGCCCCACTGTATTTGACCCGAAGAATGTATTATAACAGGTACAATTAGTTCAACACCCATTGTTACCCCACAGGCTCCAGACAATGTTAATAATGACTTTTTAAAGTTATATTAAAGCAGGTTTTCTCTTTCTCTCCACCATCTCTCTTCTCTACCCACTCTCCCTCTCTTCCCCTCCCTTCCTTTCTCTCTCCAGCTGGCTGGTAGGGACTCTCCCCTAAGACCTGAGATGGCAAGAAAACTGCTTCACTACGGGAGGCAAGTCCTTAAACACCCTCTCTGGTCCCCTGCCTCCCTCCCTCCCTCTAGGTCTCCTGGCTAGGCTGGGCCAGGTTCCCTCATCCCCTCCCTTGCTGGGGCTCTGGTCCCATGCAGAATGACAGAGACACCATATCATCATGTTAGGGTGGAACCTTCTAGCCATGTCACATCTACTGCTAATCTGACTACAGAAGTGAAGAGGGGATGGGATGGATGGAATTATTTTTGGACTTTATCGTGTTCATTCAGGATGGGTTTTAGTGGATATATTGTTAGGTCAATGTAGTGATGGAATAAATATATTATGTCAACGTAGTGATGGAAGAACTATATTGTTATGTCAACGTAGTGATGGAAGAACTATATTGTTATGTCAACGTAGTGATGGAAGAACTATATTGTTATGTCAACGTAGTGATGGAAGAACTATATTGTTATGTCAACGTAGTGATGGAAGAACTATATTGTTATGTCAACGTAGTGATGGAAGAACTATATTGTTATGTCAACGTAGTGATGGAAGAACTATATTGTTATGTCAACGTAGTGATGGAAGAACTATATTGTTATGTCAACGTAGTGATGGAAGAACTATATTGTTATGTCAACGTAGTGATGGAAGAACTATATTGTTATGTCAACGTAGTGATGGAAGAACTATATTGTTATGTCAACGTAGTGATGGAAGAACTATATTGTTATGTCAACGTAGTGATGGAAGAACTATATTGTTATGTCAACGTAGTGATGGAAGAACTAATATTGTTATGTCAACGTAGTGATGGAAGAACTATATTGTTATGTCAACGTAGTGATGGAAGAACTATATTGTTATGTCAACGTAGTGATGGAAGAACTATATTGTTATGTCAACGTAGTGATGGAAGAACTATATTGTTATGTCAACGTAGTGATGGAAGAACTATATTGTTATGTCAACGTAGTGATGGAAGAACTATATTGTTATGTCAACGTAGTGATGGAAGAACTATATTGTTATGTCAACATAGTGATGGAAGAACTACAGTTGAAGTCGGGAGTTTACATACACTTATGTTGGAATCATTAAAACTATTTTTTTCAACCACTCCAGAAATTTCTGGTCAACAAACTATAGTTTTGGCAAGTCGGTTAGGACATCTACTTTGTGCAAGACACAAGCAATTTTTCCAACAATTGTTTACAGACAGATTATTTCACTTATAATTCACTATATCACAATTCCAGTAGGTCAGAAGTTTACATACACTAAGATGACTGTGCCTTTAACCCTGCTTGGAAAATTCCAGAAATGTATGTCATGGCTTTAGAAGCTTCTGATAGGCTAATTGACATCATTTGAGTCAATTGGAGGTGTACCTGTGGATGCATTTCAAGGCCTACCTTCAAACTCAGTGCCTCTTTACTTGACATCATTGGAAAATCAAAATAAATCAGCCAAGACCTCATTAAAAAATTGGAGACCTTCACAAGTCTGGTTCATCCTTGGGAGAAATTTCCACATGCCTGAAGGTACCAGGTTCATCTGTTCAAACAATAGTATGCAAGTATAAACACCATGGGACCACGCAGCCGTCATAATGCTCAGGAAGGAGATGCGTTCTGTCTCCTAGAGATGAAAATATTTGGTGCGAAATGTGCAAATCAATCCCAGAACAACAGCAACGGACCTTGTGAAGATGCTGGAGGAAAAAGGTACAAAAGTATCTATATCCACAGTGAAACGACATCATCTGACAGACCGCTCAGCAAGGAAGAAGCCACTGCTCCAGAACCGCCATTAAAAAAGCCAGACTATGTTTTGCAACTGCTCATGGGGACAACATCGTACTTTTTGGAGAAATGTCATCTGGTCTGATGAAACAAAAATAGAACTGTTTGGCCATAACGACCATCGTTATGTTTGGAGGAAAAAGTGGGACGCTTGCAAGCCGAAGAACACCATCCCAACCGCGAAGCACGGGGTTGGCAGCATCATGTTGTGGGGATGCTTTGCTGCAGGAGGGACTGGTGCACATCACAAAATAGATGGCATCATGAGGGAGGAAAATTATGTGTATATATTGAAGCAGCATCTCAAGACATCAGTCAGGAAGTTAAAGCTTGGTCGCAAATGGGTCTTCCAAATGGACAATGACCCTAAGCATACTTCCAAAGTTATGGCAAAAAGGCTTAAGCACAACAATGTCAAGGTATTGGAGTGGCCATCACAAAACCTATAGAAAATTTGTGGGCAGAACTGAAAAAGCGTGTGCGGGCAAGGAGACCTACAAACCTGACTCCGTTACACCAGCTCTATCAGGAGGAATGGTCCAAAATTCACCCAAATTATTGTGGGAAGCTCGTGGAAGGCTACCCGAAGCGTTTGACCCAAGTTAAACAATTTAAAGGCAATGCTACCAAATAATAATTGACTGTATGTAAACTTCTGATTCACAGGGAATGTGATGAAAGAAATAAAAGCTGAAATAAATCATTCTCTCTACTATTATTCTGACATTTCACATTCTTAAAATAAAGTAGTGATCCTAACTGACCTAAGACAGGCAATTTTTACTAGGATTAATTGTCAGGAATTGTGAAAAACTGAGTTGAAATGTATTTGGCTAAGGTGTATGTAAACTTCTGACTTCAACTGTATATTGTTAAGTCAACGTATAGTGATGGAAGAACCCTATTGTTTTAGATTATCAAGTGAAATCAACCAAGCGTGATGGCACAATTGGGGTGGGGTATTTTTTTATCGTTTTGCTACGAAAGTGTCATTATTGTAGCATTAGGTTGTAATTAAAGTGCGTTGGTGGCCAGGAAGGCGTAATATCCAGTCTGATTGTTTAACAACATGGAGGATTACTGATCAGTGTTACAACACAGCGTGGTCTTACCCCACTAACAATAATGAGATTTGCAGCTCTCTACCATCCCACACACAGACACAAAGGAGGGGGATTGACTCTGGGATCACACTTAACAGAGAGAGGGAGGGAGAGCTAAGCTGTTTAAGAGTCCCGGTCTAGCCTAGTCCACCCTAGAGCCCTCTGTGCTTGAGAGGAAGAGACACTATGCGACCAAAAGTATATGTGGACACCTGCTTGTCGAACACCTCATGCCAAAATCATGGGCATTAATATGGAGTTGGTCCCCCCCCTTTGCTGATATAAGAGCCTCCACTCTTCTGGGAAGGCTTTCCACTAGGTGTGGGGACTTTCTTCCATTCATCCACAAGAGCATTAGTGAGGTCGGCACTGACGTTGGGCGATTAGGCCTAGTTCGCAGTCGGTGTTCCAATTCATCCCAAAGGTGTTCATGTGTTCGATGGGGTTGAGGTCAGGACTCTGTGCAGGCCATTCAAGTTATTCCACACCAATCTCGACAAAACATTTCTGTATGGACCTCGCTTTGTGCACATTGTCATGCTGAAACAGGAAAGGGCCTTCCCCATAATGTTGCCACAAAGTTGGTAGTACAGAATCATTGTCTAGAATGTCATTGTATGCTGTAGCATTAAGATTCCCCTTCACTAGAACCAAGAGGCCTAGCCCGAACCATGAAAAACAGCTCCAGACCATTATTCCTCCTGCACCAAACTTTACAGTTGGCACTATGCATTCGGGCAGGTAGCGTCCTCCTGGCATCCGCCAAACCCAGATTGGTCTGTTGGACTGCCAGATGGTGAAGCGTGATTCATCACTACAGAGAACGCGTTTCCACTGCTCCAGAGTCCAATGGTGGTGAGTTTTACACCACTCCAGCCGACGTTTTGCATTGCATATGGTGATCAAAGGCTTGTGTGCAGCTGCTCGACCATGGAAACCCATTTCATGAAGCTCCTGACAAACAGTTGTGCTGACGTTGTTCCCAGAGGCAGTTTGGAACTCGGTAGTGAGTGTTGCAACTGAGGATGATTTTTATGCGCTACGCGCTTTAGCACTCGGCGGTCCTGTTCTGTGAGCTTGTGTGGCTTACCACTTCGTGGCTGAGCCGTTGTTGCTCCTAGATGTTTCCACTTCAAAGTAACATCACTTAAAGTTGACTGGGAGCACCTCTAGCAGGCCAGAAATTTGATGAACTTGTGTTGGAAAGGTGGCATCCTATGATGGTGCCACGTTGAAAGTCACTGAGCTCTTCAGTAAGGCCATTCTACTGCCAATGTTTGTCTATGGAGATTGCATGGTTGTGTGCTCAATTTTATACACTTGTCAGCAATGGTTGCGACTGAAATAGCCAAATCCACTATTTTGACAGGGTGTCCACATAATTTTGTATATATAGTGTAATTTGCAGAGGCGCTCCTCAGTTTAGCCCAAGTCCCAGAGGTGAGCCTGTTGTACAGCTGTGTCTGAGAAAAGCCCTGGGCTCTGTATGAATACTGTAAAAGTGCACCCTTCCTGCGTCCCTTCCAATCACTGATTCAACACAGCTGTATAGATGAAAGAATGGGTTCCACTACACTGATTCAACACAACTGTATAGACGAAAGAATGGGTTCCACTACACTGATTCAACACAACTGTATAGATGAAAGAATGGGTTCCACTACACTGATTCAACACAACTGTATAGATGAAATAATGGGTTCCACTACACTGATTCAACACAACTGTATAGACGAAAGAATGGGTTCCACTAGAGTATACTGATTCAACACAGCTGTATAGATGAAAGAATGGGTCCCACTATACTGATTCAACACAGCTGTATAGATGAAAGAATGGGTTCCACTATACTGATTCAAATTTAGCTGTATAGATGAAAAAATGGGTTCCACTATACTGATTCAACACAACTGTATAGATGAAAGAATGGGTCCCACTATACTGATTCTGCTTTAGCTGTATAGATGAAAGAATGGGATCCACAACATGGCTTTCACCTATCCTGTCTGGTCAGATCAGTGATTACCTCATAGAAGGGAAGAGAATGAATTATCTCAAAGAGTAGGTATAATTAAGAGGTTATCCCTTTAGGGCAAGTAGCTTGGCAGAAAGTAGTCAAACACACACAGACAACATTTTATATAGATCTAAGTAGAGGCACAGAGAAGACAATACAAGCACTTCATATAAATGCATTTTCAAAGCATTGAAATAGAGCCGTTGTTAGAGGAGGAGGTGGGGGGAGGTGACCCCTGAGAGTGTACTGCTGTCGGTGTGACTCGTGACTGCGAGGGGAATTGGATACGCCAAGCTCAGGCTGACTCCTGGGATACACAGAGAGAGAGAGATCATTTAACAAGGAGATTATCCAGCAAAAGCCTCAAGGGCAGGGGAGAACTGTTAAAGTGTAAATGATGGAAGGGTCGCACGCACGTACAGTACGTACGTACGCACACAGTATGCAAACCCCACAGTCATACAGTATGCAAACCCACACAGTCATACAGTATGCAAACCCACACAGTCATACAGTATGCAAACCCCACAGTCATACAGTATGCAAACCCACACAGTCATACAGTATGCAAACCCACACAGTCATACAGTACTATATAGGGGAAAGGGGGGGTTATTTGGGATGCAACTAAGGAGAAGGGAACTGTGGTCTTGAGTCCCGCTGGTTAGTAGGAACTCGGTAGCATTAATTATGGAAATAACCCAAAGAGGCTTTTTTAAAATGTTTTAAAGAGAGCGAGATTGGTAGTACTCCCAACCCATTATTTGTTTGGCAGACAATTTGGTAATCTGGTATTATTTCATAACTGAAGGACAGAGGGAGGGTTTGACCCAAGTTGACCTCTTGTTGGGAATAGACAGCTTTGTTCTCTGGTCTCTCAAATGGCTTCTAAATTCAATATATTTGGTAAGTTCTAAATTATAATATTCCTTTCTCCAGACCCATTATATTCAAACGGCATGTTGCTTTATTTCAGGCGATGAGTGCAGCGGTTTGTTTTATGATCAGTGCCGAGTACCTTCTCATATCATATGGTCAAACCCCCCCCCCTTCTAAACATCTGGGCTGATGCTTATTACATTTTCTTAGTCTGCTGTTCATGCGAATATAGCAATGGCAAATTATTGGCAAAATATTATGTGGTCTGTGAAAAGAAAAAAACCTAAAGTTCCTAAATCCATTCGACTAATTCTAACTGTATGGTCATATTCTCTCCCAGTGTCGGTGGAGCTGACGAGGGAGTTCTGTGAGCAGCTGGATGGCCTGCTGGGTCCTCAGCTCACCCTGCTGGCCTCAGACGTATGTGAACAGTACAACGTCAACCGCAGGATATCAGGGTCAGTACTGTCACTTTAATCCGCAAAGCCTCTAACCTCCACTCCAATTCCTCGGCCTGTGTTGCTTCAACATGCAATGATGAGGATTACGGTCCGAAATATTGAAAGAGGTATATGGTCGAACGACCCCTCATTAAACTTAGCATCCGGAACCAAATCTCACATGTGCGCTTGCCAACTTCGTCTGTCACAAGAGACTTACCCCTTATAAATACAACAGCTAGAGACTATTGTCACAGCATGCACTGAAGTGGAGCTTGTCCTTATCTGGAGCAATTGAATGTAATTGAATTTGGACTGGAAGATTGTTCAGCAGCCAAATAGTTTTATTTTAGCTGTTTTAACACAAGCCACTTCTCTGTTGTCAGGATGGGTACCACCAGCCTATTTCCGCAACATTTAAGAATGTTGAAGCACGAGACTAACCTTCTCTACCGTTGTTGTCTTGTAGCTACCCAGTGTAGCAATGTGAAGCGCACCTGCCCAGATACTCTGTGTGACTCTGAGAGCAAAGTTTTGCATCGTGCTCATCTCAATATCTGCAGAGCTGCGTCTACCCTTAACATAACATGTTGTGCTGGCAAGGATATTTTAGTTTCATATTGGCCTTTCCAGTACGGTTCCAGCAACTCCGTTGAATGAGCAAGCAGGCTAGCATAGTACAGTTCTGCTTGGCTCTGCTCATCTTGACTCGGTAGTGTGAAAAGGTCGTTTGACTCTCATCTCATCCTTGTAATTATCGTCATCCTCTCCCTCTGTGTTGCTGCAGGCCGGACAAGGAGCCCCAGTTCAAGTTCATCTACTTCAACCACATGAACCTGGCAGAGAAGAGCACCCTCCACATGAGGAAGACTCCCAGCGTGTTTCTGACCTCCGTCCACCCAGACATGAAGATTCTGGGAGACATCAACTGTGACTTTGCCCGGTAAGCACAAAGTACAACAACAATGTATCACAACAAAACTACAACCCTATTAGGGTTATGTCTCTGAGGCTTAGTTTTGACAGCTCTCTGTGAGTAGAGGATATTATAGTGTCCTTTTGTTCATGTCCTTTTTGTATGTTGCCTCAGGGTTGATGAAGATCAAGAGATCATTGTGAAGGCAATGACAGACTACTGGGTGGTCGGCCAGAAGTCGGACCAGAGAGAGCTGTACGTCATCTTGAACCAGAAGAATGTCCATTTGTTTGAAGTTAATGGTAGGTCCAACATAGATAGATGGAAGAATTAAGGATTTTTTGGAGCGCATCTCACGTTTTCTTGGTATGCTTGCTTATCCCAACAGAAGAAGTGAAAAGGCTCTGTGCGACACAGTTCAACAACATTTTCTTCTTGGACTGAAGGAAGGAAAGAAAGAACTGCTCAAAGAAGAACGAGAGACCGAGAGAGAAATGGACTGTTTCACCACATTAAAACTGTCAGCATTGCAGGGTAGTATGACAGCATCAGTGTAATGCAATAGTTGCGTAGATCATGTAAGGGTTCGACCAAACCATGAAAATGCCACGCACACGTCCCTCCGTGGGGTTAGGTCCAGAATCTATTTAGTAACCACATTATAGGCCTGTTAGAACACATACCTCTTGCACAGTCTTCACATTTTGCTGCCTTAAATATAAAAAGGGAGTAAATAGTTTGGTTTCTTACAGATCTACGCAACTTTACATTTTCAAAGATAAAAAGTTATTGACAATTTTCTAATTAATACAAAAAGGTGTCTTATTGAGTATGTGTTCACATCCCAGAGTTAATATTTGGTGGAAACACTGTTGGCAGCCATTACAGCTGTGAATAATTTGGAATAAAATTCTACCAACTTTGCACAACTCTTAAGGCAACATATGCCATTGTTTTTGTCAAAATTTCTCAAGCTCAGTAAATTTGGACAGCTCAGTAATAATGGACAGCGACATTCAAACCTTGTGTCTGATTTTCAAGCACATTTAAGTCAGGACTGAGACTAGACCACTCAGGTGCACACAACACCTATTGTAAAGCCACTGTGGTGTGTTTTCTGGGGCGGGTTTTCCTTTATCTTTTTCCCTGGCTTTGCCCCCTTCATATTTATTTTGCTCCTGACAAACTCCCCAGTCCCTGCCGGTGACAAGCATACCCATAACATGATGCTGCCACCCCAATACATCACAGCTATAGAGTTTTCTTTTTCTGCAGGACAACTACACAAATTATAATGCCAAATACACCAGAATGGCTTCCCAAAGGTGTTGTGTGTTCCAGATTGGTCCAGTTAAATCTGCTTTAAAAAAATCTGAGACACGATTTGAATATTGCTGTCAATCAATGATTCCCAACCAAATTTGCTGAGCTTGAGAAATTTTTACAAAAACAATGGATATATGTATTTTGAATATTTTATTAGGATCCCTATTAGCTGTTGCAAACACAGCAGCTACTCTTCCTGTGGCCCACACAAAGCATGAAACATGACAGAATATTAATAGACAAGAACAACTCAAGGACAGAACTACATCAATTTAATATGTTGCCCATCAGTGTTGTGCAAGGGTGGTAGAATCTTATTAAAAATGATTCACAGCTGTGATAGCAGCCAAAAGGTGCTTCCACCAAGTGCAAATTCTGGGGTGCGAAGACCTATTCAAATGAATCCCCATTTTTTTATATTTCTTAGTCATTTGGAAAATGTTCTAGAATTTTTCTTTAACTTTGAAAACATGGAGTAGGTTGTGTAGATCGATATGATTATTTGTTTATGTTATCCCTTTTTAGATTTAATCTTAAAGTAGCAAAATGTGAAGACCGTCCAAAGGGGTGTGTAGACTT
Organism: Oncorhynchus gorbuscha; assembly: GCF_021184085.1. NCBI lineage: Eukaryota > Metazoa > Chordata > Actinopteri > Salmoniformes > Salmonidae > Oncorhynchus > Oncorhynchus gorbuscha. Next base: position 93,876,218 of record NC_060178.1, read on the forward strand.
TCACTAGCAACTGTACATTATGAAGGATTTGACAAATACTCACTTTTTTGTATCAGCTTTTCTAAATGGGTGACTATGGTTGCATGGCCATCGGTGTTCCATTGATCTCTTACCATATGTATAGTAACAAATGAAATAAAGAAGCTTTTCACATTCTTGTAATTAAGAATAAAATGATCAGAATTGTTTAGAAGCTTGCCCTAATGTGGATTATAAAATACAACCCCAACATTAAATAAATTAAGAAAGTATCATTTTCCTCCCACGTAGCCCATTTCAACTACAGCCTAAAAATATGTGTTCTGTTTGACAAGGGAATGCTCTCCTAACTGTAACGCCAAAACATGATAAAAAGGTTCTCAGAAGGTTTTTTGCTAACTTAGATAGTGTTCCCCCAACTAATGGAAAACTGGACACTCATAAGTTAGGGGAACATTACAGATAACATTACAAAAATGTTCTCTCTCTCCCTAGAATTGTTAGCTAGGTAACCATAACAACAAACATTGATCAGCTGCTTCTGAACATTTTGTACTTTCCTAAATTGACCCTGTAGGGACTGATAAAGCCACATTATAACCAATGGTTCAGACTGCTCTGGGGGGGAAGTTTCCCCTAGGTGCAGATCTATACTGAACAAAAATATAAACGCAACATGTAAAGTGTTGGTCCCATATTTCATGAGCTGAAATAAAAGATTCCAGAAATGTTCCATATACACAAAAAGCTTATTTCTTTCAAATGTTGTGCACAAATTTGTTTACATCAATGTTAGTAACAATTTCTCCTTTGCCAAGATATGCCACACCTGTCAGGTGGATGAATTATCAAGAAGTTGATTAAACAGCATGATCATTATACAGGTGCACCTTGTGCTGGGGACAATAAAAGGCAACTCTAAAATGTGCAGTTTTGTCACACAACACAATGCCACAGATGTATTGTGTTTTAAGGGAGCGTGCAATTGGCACGCTGACTGCAGGAATGTCCACCAGAGCTGAATGTAACCTCCACATCCAGCTTTTTCACCGATGGGATCATCTGAGATCAGCCACCCCGACAGCTGATGAAACTGTGGATTTGCACAACCAAAGAATTTCTGCACAAACTGTCAGAAACGTCTCAGGGAAGCTTATCTGCGTTCTCGTTGTCCTCACCAGAGTCATGACCTGACTGCAGTTTGGCGTCGTAGATGACTTCAGTGGGCAAATACTCACCTTCGCTGGTCACTGGCACGCTGGAGAAATGTGCTGAATCCCGGTTTCAACTGTACCGGGCAGATGGCAGACAGTGTGTATAGTGTCTTGTGGGCAAGCGGATTGCTGATGTCGACATTGTGAACAGTGCCCCATGGTGGCGGTGGGGTTATGGTATGGGCAGGCATAAGCTACGGACCACGGAAAACAATTGCATTTTATCAATGGCAATTTGAATGTACAGAGATATCATGACGAGATCCTGAGTCCCATTGTCGTGCCATTAATCTGCCGAAATCACCTCATGTTTCAGCATAATAATGCACGGCCCCATTTCGCAAGGATCTGTACACAATTCCTGGAAGCTGAAAATGTCCCAGTTCTTCCATGGCTTGCATACTCAACAGACATGTCAACCATTGAGCATGTTTGGAACGCTCTGGATCGACATGTACGACAGCATGTTCCAGTGGGATAACCTTCCACAGGCCAAAATTAACAGTCTGATCAACTCTATGCAAAGGAGATGTGTTGTGCTGCATGAGGCAAATGATGGACACACCAGATACTGACTGGTTCTTTGACACATTCCCTTACCTTTATTAAGGTGTCTGTGACCAACAGATGCATATCTGTATTCCTAGTCATGTGAAAGCCATATATTAGGGCCTCATTTATTTTAATTGACTGATTTCCTTATATGAACTGTAACTCAGTAAAATCTGTTAAATTGTTGCATGTTGCGTTTATATTAACCTCCACCATTGGTGAGGAAAATTATAAATTGACCCAAGATCAGCATCTGTGGGCAACTTCACTCTACTCTGTCCGGCCAAGATCTTACTGCAAGTATGTCCCTAACTGATACAGGGTCAAATATTTTTCCAACGCCCCACTGGTTGAGGTTAAGATTGCGAGTAGGATGATCTGGCCCTGGTGCAACTTCTACTGTTAAAGCCACCTGGCTCAGATACATGAAGTAATTTCCACCTGGGAGATACTGTCTGTCTGTCTGCCTCATGGTTGTGCTGCTGACAACACTGTGACTGCCCTTTTGTGGTGTGTTGAAAGTACACACAAGGTGAAATTTGAAACGATAAAATTGGAGAGATGATGAGAGTGGGAAACAGTTACATTCCATAGGACAGGACATATAATAATCTTTATGTTTAATAGGTCTACATTAAATGAGAATAATGCCAGGGACACAGGCGCACACGCACACGCACACGCACACACACACACAAATGGGTCCCAGACTTTGAAAGTTAGGGTGCTAAAACATACCTTTACACTGATATTTCGAAAGTGGGGGTACAGCTGCTATGTTTTGCTAGATTGCTCAAGCGCCGATGCACCCACACAGAGATAAAAAAAAAATACAGGGGCGGGAGTTCAAATTTTGTTCAATGATGACGCCATGACTTCTAGGCTTGTTGTACATCGATTAACCCTCAGGTACTTACAGTTGTTTTGCCCACAACCACACACGTCAAAGTATCTCAGAACGTGTTCGAAATCATTAGCCTATCAGCGCGACGCTCCCGACTGGAAATCAATCACTCAGCCAATTGGCATTGCCGAGCAGAATTTAGATTTTTCAAAACTGCCCCGCCATGTTGTTATTTTGAGTTACCGAACTTGTTTATCTGAGGACCCACGTCCAGAAAGGGTGCTAGCTGGACAGCTATAACTTTGAAATCACCACTAACAACTACTTTTTCCAACAGGTAAGAGTGCACTATGTTGGTAAATGTTTCTCATTAACGTTAATACAGTGGCTAACATTGACTGCGCCTAACGTTATTTGGCTAGATAGCTACAGTATATATTCACAAGATAATCAATGTATTTGTCTATAAAACGTGTATAAGTAGCTAGTAGTGCCAAGCATTGTATTTATATTTGTCACAGGATCATGGACTCTATGGAAGTTCGTTTCGGCCACCTGCGTCAGCGTGACGCCAGTGTGGACATGCTGCGGGTGAAGATGTTTCGGAGAAGGTCGCAGTCCCAGAAGGTGAACCGAGACAAGGCCCTGAACAGCCGCAGACAGCTTGACAATCTCCCCGAGTTTGAATGTTCTCAACTGGACATGTCGGTTGCGAAAAATGTGTCAGTAGTTCAGGAAAATGTAGCGAATGTAAAGCAAGTGAAAAGTGAGTTGTTTTTGTGTGGTGATTCAGTGGTGCATTCGTGGTTCAATTATTTAACAATCTAAACAGTATTCAATAGGTCAGGGGTTCCCAAACTTTTTTCATTCAGGCCCCCCTTCCAGCATTTGAAACCCCCATGCACGCGCACGTATATTTCTATGCGCACAAGCATTGTACATGACACAAACTGTTCACACCCCTCTTGTTGTTGGAGAGAAAATGTTGCAGGGTTTAAGCTCATTTTCTATTTCTTTTGCCATGTGATATTTCAGTTACTCAAACATTACATCAATCTAAGGCTAAAAACATTAGCTGACATGGGCTAGTTGATCTCGACTATTCTGAAAAGTCATAAATAGCTCTTTAAAGGTCTGCAATGACTGGACTTGCACAACAACAGAAACTGATGATACACTGCCTACATTTGAAGTTGCACCTTGTGCATTCTACTATTATCAATTTGAATAATCATTTTAAAGCTGGACTGAGTTCCTTTATGTATATGTTTGTACCAGTCAAAAGTTTGGACAGACACCCCCTCATTCAAGGCTTTCTTTATTTTATATGTTATTACATTGTGGAACAATGGTGAAGACATATCTTTGAAATAACACATGGAATTATGTAATAACCATAAAAGTGTATAAAAAAGAAGAGATTTTTCAAAGTAGCCACCCTTTGCCTTGACGACAGCTTTGCATTCTCTCAACCAGCTTCATGAGGTAGTCACCTGCAATACGTTTCAATTAACAGGTGTGCCTGAAGCTAATTTGTGGAATTTCTTTCTTCAATGTGTTTGAGCCAATCAGTTGTGTTGTGACAAGGTAAGGGGGTAAACAAGAAAGCACTTTGGTTAAACAAAATCCATATTATGGCAAGAACAGCTAAAATAAGCAGAGAGAAATGACAGACCATCATTACTTTAAGGCATGAAGGCCAGTCAATCTGGAAAATTTCAAGAACTTTGAATGTTTCTTCAAGTGCTGTCGCAAAAACCATCAAGCGCTATGATGAAATTGGCTCTCATGAGGACTGCCACCGGAAAGGAAGATGCAGAGGATAAGTTCATTATTTAACTGCACCTCAGATGGCATCCCAAAATAAATGCTTCAGAGTTCAAGTAACAGACACATCTCAACATCAACTGATCAGAGGAGGCTGTGAATCAGGACTTCATGGTTGTATTGCTGCAAAGAAACCACTACTAAAGGACACCAATAAGAAGAGACTTTCTTGGGCCAAGAAACACGAGCAATGGACATTAGACTGGTAGAAATCTGTCATTTGGTCTGATGAGTCCAAATTTGAGACTTTTGGTTCTAACCAGTTGAGTCTTTGTGAGCTGCAGAGTAGGTGAATGGATGAACTCCTTGTGTGGTTCCCACTGTGAAGCATGGAGTTGTGATGGTGTAGGGATGCTTTGCTGGTGACACAGTGGTTTATTTAGAATTTAAGGCACACTTAACCAGCATGTCTACCACAGCATTCTGCAGCAATACGCCATCCCATCTAGTTTGTGCTTAGTGGGACTATCATTTGTTTTTCAACAGGACCAATGACCCAAAACACACCTCCAGGCTGTGTAAGGGCTATTTGACTAAGAAGGAGTGATGGTGCTGCGTTAGATGACCTGGCCTCCACAATCACCCAACCTCAACCCAATTGAGATGGTTTGGGATGAGTTGGACCGCAGAGTGAAGGAAAAGCAGCCAACAACTGCTCAGCATATGTGGGAACTCCTTCAAGACTGTTGGACAAGCATTCCCCTTGAAGCTGTAGCTCAGTTGGTAGAGCATGGCGCTTGTAACGCCAGGGTAGTGGGTTCGATCCCCGGGACCACCCATACGTAGAATGTATGCACACATGACTGTAAGTCGCTTTGGATAAAAGCGTCTGCTAAATGGCATATATATTTTATTATATTATTATATTATTATATTATTATATATATATTAGAATGCCAAGAGTGTGCAAAGCTTTCATCAAGGCAAAGGGTGGCTACTTTGAAGAATCTAAAATATATTTTTGATTGAACTTTTTTTGGTTACTACATGATTCCATGTGTGTTATTTGAAAGTTATTATGTCTTCACTATTATTCTACAATGTAGAAAATATTTGTAAAAAAAAAAAAAAAAACTTTGAATGAGGGGGTTTGTCCAAACCTTTGACTGGTACTGTATACATACATACAACGATTAAACAAAAGTATAAACACAACATGTAAAGTGTTGGTCCCATGTTTCATGAGCTAAAATAAAATATCCCAGAAACCTTCCATACCCACAAAAAGCTTATTTCTGTGAAATGTTGTGCACACATTTGTTTACATCCTTGTTAGTGTGCATTTTTCCTTGCCACGATAATCCGTCCACCTGATAGGTGTGGCATATCAAGAAACTGAGAATTTGGCAGTAAGTCCAACAACCGCAACCCACGTGTACCAAGCCAAGACCTCTAAATCCGGCTTCTTCACCTGCTGAATCGATACTAGCCACCCGTACTGCTGATGTGCAAACCCACAGTTTCAATCTAAGACTTTCTGCTCAAACTGTCAAAAATCGTCTCAGGGAAGCTCATCTCCGTACTCGTCATCCAAGGTCTTGACCTGACTGCAGTTTGGCGTCATAATCAACTTCAATGGGCAAATGCGCACCTTCGATGGCCGCTGGCACGTAGGAGAAGTGTGCTCTTCACTGATGAAGCCCTGTTTCAACTTTACCTCAAGTTTGCCAAAAAGCACCTGGATGATTAAGACTCTTGGAAGAATGTTCTATGGTCAGATGAGTCAAAAGCATAACATTTTGAATGACATGGGTCCCATTATGTCTGGCGAAAACCAAACACTGCATTCCACAGTAAGAACCTCAGACCAACCGTCAAGCATGATGGTGATAGGGGATGGTTTGCTGCCTCAGGACCTGGGCGACTTGCGTTAATAGAAGGACCCATTAAATCTGCTCTGTATCAAAGAAGAGACGTGAGAGACTGGTCAACAACTACAGGAAGTGTTTGTTTGGAGTCACAACCAGTTATTGAGTGTAAGGGGGGCAATTACTTTTTCACACAGGCAGAATTATGTTATTGTTATTTGTTCACTCAGGATCCTTTTAACTGATATTAGGTTTTGGTTGAAGATCTGATAATATTCAAAAGTAGAGTAAATTAGAAGGGTGCAAATGCTTTTTAACTGCACTATACATATATATTTATTTATTATTTTGTGGGGACCCCCACACCCCCCCCCCCCCCCTACTGACCCAAGGGGTGTGCTCCCCAAAGTTTGGGAACCACTGCTCTAGGTAATGTTACTGGCTACAATATTGTATTCTCTGAAACTGTGGAGTATGTCTAAAAAATGAGCCTGGGCCAACTTCACCCTCATGCCTCTTCATCCTCCACTCCCACTAACATTATGTAATCCCACACTGATCTATTTTCTCTCCAACTCCCTCCTTCTTTTTTCTCAGACGCTGCAGTGGAGGAGCGAATGAAAAAGCTTGCCCGCTACAAAGAGAAGAAGGAGCTTGTGAAGGAGAAAGAAAAGAGGGCAAGGGAGAAGAAGGGGATGTTCAAGGTTGGGCTGTACCGGCCAGAGGCTCAGCCCCTGGTCCCTCTGCCGCAGGCCCCAGCTGCCACAATAAAAGCCAGGGTGAGAGGGCACAGCTTAAGACTGACTCAGTATACTGCTGACATGTCTATAGATGTTATATCCATCGTCCTTAGGAGTCACTGTTCAATCATTGATTTGATGAAAATGTAATTGACTCATCACCGGAGGATCAACTTCGATGTGCCCAAAATGCATTAGCATATAGGAACAGAAGAACTGGTGTTCTTAGTGGTTGTTACATGGCCATAACTTGGCTTTTCCCCCCCAACCAGGCAACAACGCCAGTGGTCCAGCCCCAATCCACCAGAGTGACTCGCTCCACCATGAGGCAGCAGGCCCCCAAGGTGACTTTTCCCCTGCCAAGTCTACATTTGTTCTGCACATGTCTTTATGTAAGATTTTCTGTTACATTATTTAGTCAAGAACTAGCTGCGTTTTTGAATAACCATATAATTTACAATATGCAGTTTTTTTCTCTGTTCCATTGACCTTGGCAACACAGCCTATTGACACTCTCCAAGAAAAGGTTGGTGTTTCTTTACCCCCACTTTACCTCTAAAACAATTAGTCCAGCCTATATCATCTTTAAATTGTTTGCATGATTCAACACTTGCTGACCCTTGCCCTCTACCTGGTTTTGGCTTAGTTGAACCAGCTGTGGTCAAGTCAGCCAGAAGGACCAGGATTGCTATTGGTAACACTCCAAACCATGACAACAATCTGTCAACTGTACTACACACAGCTATTCTTTACGTTACTCTCCACACCTTTTGTTTTGCCAATTATTTGACCCTGATAAACATATCCTTGACTCGTAACTCATGACTGTTATTTTTCCACTTTCCTGCAGTTGAACCAGTAGTCAGAGCCCCATCCACAAGTTCAGCTAATAGGCCTCCGGTCTCTGTGGCCCCTGTGGCAAAGGACAAACCTGCTCCAGCTTCCAAGACCAGATCAAATGCCAAGCAGTCTGCAGCACCACCTGTTGGCAGAGGGAGGAACACCAGGGGTGAGCATTGGCAGCTGACGTCCCAACCTTGTTATGCACCATTCTTTAACAACATTTTGCGTGCTTTTCGACATGTTATTTCTACATTCCAAAATAATGATTTGGCATTCTCTTTAGGAAATGCTATGAGCAATAAAACGCCCGAGATGGCATAGCATCACTACTCTGGACGGCTCTGACTTAGAATACGTGGACAACTACAAATACTTAGGTGTCTGGTTAGACTGTAAACTCTCCTTCCAGGCCATATCAAACATCTCCAATCCAAAGTTAAATCTAGAATTGGCTTCCTATTTCGCAACAAAGCATCCTTCACTCATGCTGCCAAACATACCCTTGTAAAACTGACCATCCTACCAATCCTCGACTTTGGCGATGTCATTTACAAAATAGCCTCCAATACCCTACTCAACAAATTGGATGCAGTCTATCACAGTGCAATCCGTTTTGTCACCAAAGCCCCATATACTACCCACCATTGCGACCTGTACGCTCTCGTTGGCTGGCCCTCGCTTCATACTCGTTGCCAAACCCACTGGCTCCATGTCATCTACAAGACCCTGCTAGGTAAAGTCCCCCCTTATCTCAGCTCGCTGGTCACCATAGCATCTCCCACCTGTAGCACACGCTCCAGCAGGTATATCTCTCTGGTCACCCCCAAAACCAATTCTTTCTTTGGCCGTCTCTCCTTCCAGTTCTCTGCTGCCAGTGACTGGAACGAACTGCAAAAATCTCTGAAACTGGAAACACTTATCTCCCTCACTAGCTTTAAGCACCAACTGTCAGAGCATCTTACAGATTACTGCACCTGTACATAGCCCACCTATAATTTAGCCCAAACAACTACTTCTTTCCCAACTGTATTTAATTAATTAATTTATTTTTCTCCTTTGCACCCCATTATTTTTATGTCTACTTTGCACACATGCAAAACTACCATTCCAGTGTTTTATTTGCTATATTGTATTTACTTTGCCACCATGGCCTTTTTTGCCTTTACCTCCCTTCTCACCTCATTTGCTCACATTGTATATAGACTTGTTTATACTGTTTTATTGACTGTATGTTTGTTTTACTCCATGTGTAACTCTGTGTCGTTGTATCTGTCGAACTGCTTTGCTTTATCTTGGCCAGGTCGCAATTGTAAATGAGAACTTGTTCTCAACTTGCCTACCTGGTTAAATAAAGGTGAAATAAAAAATAAATAAAAAAAGCAGGCTGCTGTGAAAGTGGACAAGAAAGTGGACAAGCCATTAGAGGAGCCTAGGGCTGCCAGCCCCACACCCCCTAGTGCAGAGGAGCAGAAGGATGTGAAGATGGTAGAAGACCTTGTTCATCCAGGTCCAGAACCTGTCTCATCCCCCCTTCATCCTCTCCAGTGTCTCAGTTCTACACCTTGTTCCACTCTGTCCTCATTCGCCCCCCAGGGCTTTGTGTTCCAGGCCCCAGCAGGCCTGTCCTCCTTCAACCCCAACCCTCTCACTCCCCGCTCTGCAGACTCCTTTTTCAAACCCAGGTAAATTTGTGCGTGACTCCTCACATCTATGGACCTTCCTCCTCTCTATGGACCTTTATCCTCTCTTCTCTTGACCTTTATCCTCTCTCTGCACCTTCTCGAATGGCATTGGAGGAAGCATTTACCTCAGATTTTCTCTTCCAATGGGGTTTAAGAAGTCGAGGAGAGGATTCGAGGAAATCCTTTTTAGGGCAGCAGGTAGCCTAGCCGTTAAGAGTGTTGGGCCAGTAACCGAAAGGTTGATGGTTGGAACCCCCGAGCTGACGAGGTGTAAAATCTGTCCATGTGCCCTAATTGCTTCTGTAAGTTGCGCTGCGTAAGAGCATCTGCTAAATTACTCAAATGTAAATATTTCTTCACTATTTTCTGATCAGTCTATATCCCTCTAACATATTAACACTCTCTATTCCCTTTCAATAGATTCATATTTACTAGGTTTAGTCAGATTCATTTCTTCAGAGAATGAAAACCTGGTTGATATACCATTACTACTTATTAAAATATGACCGGCTGTCATTTTTTAGCTTTGTGTATGTATTAAACTTTTTTCATCCTCTCCAGTGTCTCAGTTCTACACCTTGTTCCACTCTGGCCCTCTGATAACCTGGTGCCCAAAATGGAGCTCAGGGCTCTCTCTCCTGCCAAGTCCCCTGCTCACTCCCCACCTTGCCCTTCTCCTACTCTGGCCCCTCGGTGTCTTCCGAGTCCCAAGGAACCAGAGCATGATGTGCCCTACTTCAGGTGAGGGTTAATATGCGAAACCAAGTCAACAGCTATGTTCCTGACTCAGACTAGTATTGGTGTGTCATGTGAATGTCTGTCCGTCAGGTCAGTGGTAGTCAGTGAGACAGAATTTTGTCAGCAGTGGGAGCCCAGGGTGGATGTTGCCTCTGTCCCTGAAGAGAGTGAGTGACTCATGTGTTTTAACCATTATATGCTGTGGATTCTGATTTCTATAACCAAAAATCCATCACACCACATTTCCTCAATGTATCCTTCTCTCTCAATACCTTTTCTAACTGTGTTGACCTCCATCCCTGTGAAGTGTGTGACCGTATGCGTACGGCGGTGGGCCACGCCAGGCTGCTGATGAAGGAGAGGTTTGGTCAGTTCTCTGGCCTGGTGGATGACTGTGAGTTGGGCAGAAGATCACCACCTGCAAGGCTTCTGGGACATGGTGTACTACCAAGTGGGTTGGTGACTAGGAGGACGTTTTTTTATTATAATTATTATTTTTATACCATTATTTTACTAGGCAAGTCAGTTAAGAACAAATTCTTATTTTCAATGACGGCCTAGGAACAGTTGGTTAACTGCCTGTTCAGGGGCAGAACGACAGATTTGTACCTTGTCAGCTCGGGGATTCGAACTTGCAACCTTTCGGTTACTAACCACTAGGCTACCCTGCCGACATGATCTCCTCAGATGTGGGTTAATGAGGACATGGTCTACTGTGTGTGTGTAGAATTAGATGAACAAACAGTCAGACACTGGTGGTTAAACTCTGTTTGTGCCTGTCTGTTAACACTACAGCTAAAATATACTAGCTACCTCTAGGAAGAATTACCACCAAGATTGGTACAGCATCCTGAAAGGTTGAAAATGTGGATGCAAGCTTTCTAAAAAGGGCAACCCCTCTTCTCTCTCTCTCTCTTTCCACTTGTTTGGCTCTTCCACTTTCAGGTAGAGGACGTGAACAAGAAGTTTGGTGCTCTGAAGGAGGTAGAGTCTAAAGGTTGGCAGGAGGAAAGCAAACCCCCACGACAGAGGAAGTTGGTCAAGAAGCTGCCCTCTGCTCTGGTGGCTAAGGCTACCAGTGGTGCTGTCGCCAAGTCTCGTCTGGCTGCAATAAAGGCCAAGCAGCAGGCTGCAAAGGCAGCGCAGGCCGCAGGGCCAGGCAGTGCTGTGGACGACCCTGCTCCAGCTCCTGAGGACCCCCAGGCCCCAGAACCACTGGTGGTGGTGTTCCAGGTGGAGAGTCCTGCCAAACTCACAGGTGAGACTCGTACCTCCACTATTCTTCCCCCAAGCTTCCCCTCAACTGCTGTGATGCTCAGAGATATGGAGGCAGATGAAGATGCATAGAATGGCAGGCAGAAAGGATGGCGGGTTTGCTTGAACCTGGAAGACCCCTGACCTCTCCCTCTGTCAGTGTTTGAGGTACCTGGTAAAGCTGTATAGAGCTCGTTAGTTGGGCATGGACTGATTGCTGTATGGGCTGTCTCTCTCCAGGCTCTGTGAGGAGATCCACCCATGTATCTGCCATGCCTCAGGCCTGTTCAGTCACCAAGTTCTCCACCCCCGGCAGACCTCGCCACTCCAGCACTGCTGCAGCTGCACACACTTCCCCACTTCACCCATACCACTACCTGCTCCACCCTCACCCCTGCCCACCTGTTTAATGCCACCCCACTCCGAACCCCTCACCCTGATCCTCAGTTCTACACCCCGGCCCCTACCAGAGTCTCTCTCTGCATCTCAACAGTCAAAGAAGCTCTGGACACTCAGTCAGAGGAAGGCCCCAGCAACCAACCAGAGCTAGCCTCTGTGCAGAATGTCACTCCTGACCAACCAGAGCCCGAGAGCACGCAGGAAGATGTAGCTTGTGACCAATCTGAGGTTGTTTCAGAGCCCACTGTTTGCCCATAGGAGCACTCTGAGAGCTGTGAATCACCATCCAACACACAACAGTTGACCAATGACGAACAGCATCGAGATGCCTTCAGCCAATCGGTGTTGGCCACAGAAGAGCCCAACCAATTAGAGCACCAGGACAGAAAAGAGGCTTTAGAGGCCTACAATACCAGCCTACCCATCTCATCATGGCTCACAGTCTCCTCAAGGCTTCCCCTCTCACCCTCACTGCCCCACTACCATGGAGCAGAGTCCTATCCAGTCAGGAGCCCTGATTTCAGCTTCACCCTCTCCCCCACCCCAGCCAGGCCAAGATTTACTGAGGCCAGCCAATCTCCCCTCTCCTCCCCCTGCTTGGTGCCCCCCTCCTCTCCTCCTGCTGTCCAGGTCTCCCTCAGCTTCCCAGCTGATGCCGATGTACCAGGGACTGTGACTCCAGATACTTCCATCACAGAGGTCAGTGTTTTGTTAAAGAAGATGTCTCATCTTAATGTATTACTAAATTACTGGCAAGAGTTCATCTGGGTTTACTTCTCAAAATGCACAGGGGTCTTCCGGGGTTGGACTTTGAGCGCTACCTCCAACCTGCAGTGAGGTGTAGCCTGTCACAACGGGAGCCAGCTGTTGCAGAGATGCTGTCGCCCATGTTGATAGACGTAGAAATGGAGAGTCCGTTGGCTCCGTCTGAAGAGACCCCTCAGGAGGAAGTGTCGACTCCCACAGGTACTGTGTGTGTGCTTGGATATGGTTAGTCTTAGATATTTGTATTCCTTATGGTTTTAATTTTCCCGACTTCTCACTCCCATCGCAGCATCTCCCAGTTTCACACAAATGTTCATCCTACGGATCACACAGGTTAACTTCCTTGTTTTACCCTCGTCTTTCTCTCGTGTGTATGTGTGTAATATATATATTTATATTAGAACCAGTCAAAAGTTTGGACACACCTACTCATTCTTTCATTCAAAGTTGTTTCTTTATTTTTACTATTTTCTTCATTGTAGAATAATAGCGAAGACATCAAAACAACCAAAAACGTGTTAAACAAATCAAAATATGTTTGAGATTCTTCAAAGTAGCCACCTTTGCCTTGATGATAGCTTTACACACTCTTGGCATTCTCTTAACCATGAGGAATGCTTTTCCAAGTCTTGAAGGAGTTCCCACATATGCTGAGCACTTGTTGGCTGCTTTTCCTTCACCCTGCGGTCCAACTCATCCCAAACTATCTCAATTGGGTTGTGGTCAGGTGATTGTGGAGGCCAGGTCATCTGATGCAGCACTCTATCACTCTCCTTCTTGGTAAAATAGCCCTTACACGGCGTGATGGGTCATTGTTAAAGGACAAATGATAATCCCACTAAGCGTAAACCAGATGGGATGGCGTATTGCTGCAGAATGCTGTGGTAGCCATGCTGGTTAAGTGTGTCTTGAATTCTAAATAAATCATTGAGTGCCACCAGCGAGATCATCCGTTCACCTACTCTGCATTTCAAAGACATGGTGGTTGGAACCAAAAATCGAAAATTTGGACCAAAGGACAGATTTCCACCAGTCTAATGTCCATTGCTTGTGTTTCTTGGCCCAATCAAGTCTCTTCTTATTATTGGTGTCCTTTAGTAGTGGTTTCTTTGCAGCAATTCAACCATGAAGTCCTGATTCACGCAGTCTCCTCTGAACAGTTGATGTTGAGATGCGTCTGTTACTTGAAATCTGTGATGCAATCTGATGTGCAGTTAACTAATGAACTTATCCTCTGCAGCAGACTCTGGGTCTTCCTTTCCTGTGGTGCTCCTCATCAGAGCCAGTTTCATCATATAGCTTGATGGTTTTTGCGACTGCAATTAAAGAAAAGTTCAAAGTTCATTCATGTCTTAAAGTAATAATTGGCTATCTTCTGTATACCACCCCTACCTTGTCACAACACAACTGATTTGGTTACCACATGATTCCATATGTGTTAATTCATAGTTATGAGGTCTTCGCTATTCTACAATGTAGAAAATAGTCAAAATAAAGAAAAACCCTCGAATGAGTGTGTCCAAACTTGACTGGTACTGAACATATACTGAATGTACAAAACATTATGACACTGACCAGGTGAAAGCTATGATCCCTTATTGATGTCACTTGTTAAATCCACTTTAATCAGTTTAGATGAAGGGAAGAAGACTGGTTAAAGAAGGGTTTTTAAACCTAGTGTCAATTGAGACATGGATTGGCACAACTCAATATTCGGAAGGTGTTCTTAATGTTTTGTACACCCATTGTATGTGTGTATGATTTAATTTGGTGTTGAATGACTTTCTCACTTTGGTGTTCTGAAATACGTTGTTTATTTCTTATTTTACAAGTAGGTATGCATTCAACTGACCCATGCTGTCCCCATTTCCTCTCCAGCCAGTTGAGTCAGACCTGTTGCTGTTCACCACTGATCAGATGGACAGAGTGAGATAGTCAATGTGCACCAGTGACCTCATGTCGTTCACACCTCCCTCTGACAGAACGAGCAACTGATGAGACTGATTTGCATAACTGCTGTTGTATATTTTGCTACATTAGTTTATAGTTTCAAAAAAAAAATCTTTTTTATATGCATTGTTTTATTTTAAACTTATAATTGTCAGAATAGTTTTTTTGTAACTTTCCTTAAACTCTTGTGCTATCTGTACTATTTTATTATTTCATACCAAAAAGACACCAGGTAGTGTTAACTATTAACCACATTCTATATGGAGCCCAGGTGTTCTATACAAAATCAACTTTGTTGCTATATTGAATATACTTGTGTAAATACCAACAGATACATTTTTTTTGCCTCTTCTTCTACAACGACCAAACAATGACTGAATCACAAAACACTTGTTCCACTCCTGGAACTAAGTGTGAAATGCATGTTATTGACATCATAGAGGGCTGTTATGACTGCTCTGAAAAGGTCAGTTTTTATCCATGACTAGGTTTAATCTGGCCATACAGTTGGTGGTCTAAGAGTCTATTTCCTCTTCTTCTTGACTGCGGTGGCAGGTGACTGTTTGGTGATGACCACAGAGGTGGTGGAGGCCACAGGCGTCTGAGCCGCTGGAGACGGGTTAAGGTCATCCTCTAGCCCTTCTACTCGCTCTGCCTCCTCATCCTCTTCTTCTTCCCTCCGTCTCTCCTCCTCCTCTGCCTCCCACTGTTCCCTCAACCTGGAACATTTTTCATAATTGCTTTATTTGTTGTGGAGTTAACATGTAGAGCTTGTGTGGTGCTCACATCAAGGGCAGATTTCTTGGACTAAAAATATCACTTCCAATAGAGATTCTCTGGGGCATCATCTGGATACATTTTGAATACAAACTGGATCAAGGGGCCTCATGTTGTCTCAGTAGCTGCCTACCTGGCGTCTTCCTTGGCCTTAGCCAGAGCGATGCGGGCTAGTGCCGCCTGCCTCAGCCTCTCTTCCTGCACCTCCCTCCTCAGCTCCAGGCTGTATTCGTACGCTGGGAAGAACCTCTGGGTAAAGAACTGGTGGGTCCTCTGGACCCAGCTGTCCAGTTCAGTCTCAGCAGGGCAGGAAGTCATACCTGCTCCACTCCTGTCTTCAACGGGCTCTGGTTAGGAGACACGGCAGGTGTAAGATTGGCATGGCATTTAAACATGTCAATGATAAGATATGTACGTAATATCGTTACTGATTTTCTGAGGTCAAATTCTTCCAAATTAGTGTAGTATACACTGAACAAATATAAGTGCATCAGGGGAGAAGCTCCAGGTGGTATCTGATTTTATCTGACAGGTGTGGCATATTAAGAAGCGTATTAAACAGCATGATCATTACACAGGTGCACCTTGTGCTTGGGACAATAAAAGGCCACTAAAATGTGCAGTTTTGTGACAACGCCACAGACGTTATGAGCGAGGGTGTAAATGGAATGCTGACTGCAGGAATGTCCACCAGAGCTGTTACCAGATAATTTAATGTTAATTTCTCTACCATAAGCCACCTCCAATGTCATTTTAGAATATTTGGCAGTAACATCTAACAGGCATCGCAACCGCAGACCACATGTAACCACGCCAGCCCAGGACCTCCACATCCGGCTTCTTGATCTGCGGGGTCATCTAAGATCAGCCACCCAGACAGCTGATAAAACTGGGTTTGCACAACCAAAGAATTTCTGCACAAACTGTCAGCAACCGTCTCAGGGAAGGTCATACGCATGCTCATCCTCACCAGGGTCTTGACCTGACTGCAGTTCAGCGTCGTACCCAACTTCAGTGGACAAATGCTCACCTTCGATGGCCATTGCCACGCTAGAGAAGTTGTATTCTTCATGACTTAATTCCGGTTTGAACTGTACCGGGCAGACGGCGTCGTGTGGCGAGCAGTTTGCTGATGTCAATGTTGTGAACAGAGTGCCCCATGGTGGCGGTGGGGTTATGGTATGGGCAGGCATAAGCTACAGACAACGGAAAACAATTGCATTTTATCGATGGCAATTTGAATGCACAGAGATATTGTGACGACATCCTGAGGTCCATTGTCCTTCCATTCATCCGCCGCCATCACCTCATGTTTCAGCATAATGCACGGCCCCATGTCACAAGGATCTGTACACAATTTATAGGAGCTGAAAATGTCCCAATTCTTACATGGCCTGCAAACTCACCAGACATGTCACCCATTGAGCCCGTTTGGGATGCTCTGGATCAACGTGTACTACAGCGTGTTCCAGTTCCCGCCAATATCCAGCAACTTCCCACAACCATTGAAGAGGACAAAATTCCACAGGCCACAATCAACAGCCTGATCAACTCTATGTGAAGGAGATGCGTCATGCTGCATGAGGCAAATGGTCACACTAGATACTGACTGGTTTTCTGATTCGCGCCCCTAACTTAAAAAAAAAAAATGTAATCAATTTAGGCATATTTCCCAGTCATGTGAAATCCCTAGATTAGGGTCTAATGAATTTATTTAAATTGACTGATTTCCTTATATGAAATCTGTTCAGTGTACTTATTGTGTAATCTACCTGTGCTGGGGGGATGATCATGGGGAGGGTGGTTTGACACTTTGGCCTCCACTGCTGATCTAGCGCCACCTGAGCCATCTCTCCTCTCAGTGTCTGACGAGTGGGTTGCTGACCCACCACCTGACTCAAACACACGCATACACCTTCAACAATGCCGCAAATATGTGACCAGTCAAGACAATACGGATATGTGAGTAGAGGAAAGATATGTGAGGAGAACACACCCCCAGTCTGTGATGTGAGGTTGCCTGCTGCGTTGGGACTCTGTCTGGGCTCCATCTCTTCAGGTGTAGACAGCTGGAGAATCTCCTTGGATTTTCCCATCTGGGTAGAAAAATATTGAATGAACGAATTTAGACAAGGAATGGTCTCGATTTCCAGACTGCCGTGTGAGATTATGTATAGATTTGACAGAGCTGATCAAACCAACCTCCAGTGATTTGACACTACCCACATCAGGAGAGATGTTGGGGTTTGATGACTTTGCAGTAGGTCCAGTCAGAGGGGAATTCCGCTGTGAGGACCTCTGTAGAGGGCTGTCTCTGGTCCTCTCCCCAGGGGAAACCCTCCTGGTGTCAGCCAGAGGGCAGCTTTCCATCTGGCTGTCTGAGGATGTCTGACCATCCCTCTGATCGCTAACCTCTGCACAGCCCAGCAACGCCTCAAAGAACTCCAGGAACGTCATCTAGAATCAGGTTCACCATCAAACTTCCAATTAAGTTTTTTTTTTTTAAGCATCTGAGATTCTTAATGTAATGAAAATCGCTATATAATTATATTATTATTAATCCTAAACAGCTTCTATCCCCTGGCCTGTTAAACTACTGCTCAATAACTACTGCTTCCCCTCATACCTACGATGCAGCTAAAATCATTATTGATTAGATTTATAACTGCCACTACACTGCTGTTCATTGATTATTGATTGCCATTAGTATCTATTTATCCTGCTACTGGTCACTATTACTCCTGTTTACAGCCAAATACAGTTTTTCACAATTCCTGACATTTAATCCTAGTAAAAATAATCTGTTTAGGTCAGTTAGGATCACCACTTTATTTTCAGAATGTGAAATGTCAGAATAATAGTGGAGAGAATTATTTATTTCATCTTTTATTCCTTTCATCACATTCCCGGTGGTTCAGAAGTTTACATACACAATTAGTATTTGGTAGCATTGCCTTTAAATTGTTTAACTTGGGTCAAATGTTTTGGGTAGCCTTCCACAAGCTTCCCACAATAAGTTGGGTGAATTTTGGACCATTCCTCCTGACAGAGCAGGTTTGTAGGCCTCCTTGCTTACACATGCTTTTTTCAGTTCTGCCCACAAATTTTATATAGGATTGAGGTCAGGGCTTTGTAATGGCCACTCCAATACCTTGACTTTGTTGTATGCTTGGGATCATTCTCCATTTGGAAGACCCAAGCTGTAACTTCCTGACTGTTGTCTTGAGATGTTGCTTCAATATAGCCACATGGCATCATGAGGCAGGACACCTATCTATTTTGTGAAGTGCACCAGTCCCTCTTGCAGCAAAGCACCCCCACAACATGATGCTGCCACCCCCGTGCTTCACGGTTGGGATGGTGTTCTTCGGCTTGCAAGCCTCCCCGTTTCCTCCAAAACATAACGATGGTCATTATGGCCAAACAGTTATATTTTTGTTTCATCAGACCAGAGGACATTTCTCCAAAAGGTACAATCTTTGTCCACATGTGCAGTTGCAAACCGTAGTCTGGCTTTTTTATGGCGGTTTTGGAGCAGTGGCTTCTTCCTTGCTGAGCGGCCTGTCAGGTTATGTCGATATAGGACTTGTTTCATTGTGGATATAGATACTTTCGTACCTGTTTCCTCCAGCATCTTCACAAGGTCTTTTGCTGTTGTTCTGGAATTGATTTGCACTTTTCGCACCAAAGTACGTTCATCTATAGGAGACAGAACGCGTCTCCTTCCTGAGCGGTATGGCGGCTGCATGGTCCCATGGTGTTTATACTTGCGTACTATTGTTTGCACAGATGAACGTGGTACCTTCAGGCATTTGGTAATTGCTCCCAAGAATGAACCAGACTTGTGGAGGTCTCCAATTTTTCTTGGCTGATTTCCCTATGATGTCAAGCAAAGAGGCACTGACCTTGAAGGTAGGCCTTGAAATACATCCACAGGTATACCTCCAATTGACTCAAATTATGTCAATTAGCCAATCAGAAGCTTCTAAAGCCATGATATCCTTTTCTGGAATTTTCCAAGCTGCTGAAAGGCACAGTCAACTTAGTGTATGTAAAATTCAGTCCCACTGGTATTGTGATATAGTGAATTAAAAGTGAAATACTCTGTCTGTAAACAATGACAAAAATGACTTGTGTCATGCACAAAGTAGATGTCCTAACCGACTTGCCAAAACTATAGTTTGTTAACAAGAAATATGTGGAGTGGTTGAAAAACTAGTTTTAATGACTCCAACATAAGTGTATGTAAACTTCCGACTTTAACTGTATATATTACCATTAGTACGCTGAGTATATCAAACATTAAGAACACCTTCCTAATATTGAGTAGCAACCCCTTTTGCCTTCAAGAACAGTCTCAATTCGTCAGGGCATGGACTCTACAAGGCGTTGAAAGTGTTCCACAGGGATGCTGGCCCATGTTGACACCAAAGCCTCCCACAGTTGTGTCAAGTTGGCTGGATGTCCTTTGGGTGGTGGGCCATTCTTGATACACACAGGAAACTTTTGAGTATGAAAAACCCAGCAGTGTAGGAGTTCTGACACAAACCGGTGCGCCTGGCACCTACTACCATACTCTGTTCAAAGGCACAATTTCTGTTGTGCCCATTCACCCTCTGAATTGCACACATGCACAATCCATGTCTCAAGGCCTAAAAATCCTTCTTTAACCTGTCTCCTTCCCTTCATTTAAAATGATTGAAGTAGATTTAACAAGTGACATCAATAAGGGATCATAGCTTTAACTTGGATTACACCTGTTCAGTCTGTCTGTAGCTCAGTTGGTAGAGCATGGCGCTTGTAACGCCAGGGTAGTGGGTTCGATCCCCGGTGAATGTATGCACACATGACTAAGTCGCTTTGGATAAAAGCGTCTGCTAAATGGCATATATTATTATATTAAGAGCAGGTGTTCTTAATGTTTTGTACACTCAGTGTATATTACCATTATTATTTATATATTCCTAACACCAGTCACTTTCCAGTTCTGTTTACATATCCCATCCATCGACCACTTTTGCTGCTGCCATACTGTTTATTATTATCATTATTATTTATCCTGCTACCTGTTACTGTCTCCTAATCCCTCTCTACATATGCATATCTCCCCCAATACTCCAGTATCCCTACACATCATCAATATGGTACTGGCACTGACACTGTATATAGCTTCCTCTAATATTTGTGTTTTCTTTATTATATACGGTATTAGTCAACAGTTTGGACACACCTACTCATTCACGGGTTTTTTCTTTATTTTTACTATTTTCTACATTGTAATATAATAGTGAGCACATCAAAACTATGAAATAACACATATGGAATCATGTAGTAACCAAAAAAGTGTTAAATAAATAAAAACATTTTATATTTGAGATTATTCAAGTAGCCACCCTTTGCCTTGATGACAGCTTTGCACACTCTTGGCATTCTCTCAACCAGCTTTATGAGGTAGTCACCTGGAATTCATTTCAATTAACAGGTGTGCCTTGTTAAAAGTTCATTTGTGGAATTTCTTTCCTTCTTAATGTGTTTGAGACAATCAGTTGTGTTTTGACAAGGTAGTGGTGGTATACAGAAGATAGCCCTATTTGGTAAAAGACCCAAGTCCATATTATGGCAAGAACAGCTCAAATAAGCAAAGAGAAATGACAGTCCATCATTACTTTAAGACATGAAGAATCAGTCAATACAGAAAATGTGAAGAACTTTGAAAGTTATTATATTATATTTAATTATATATTAATTATAATTATATATTAAAGTTACTTCAAGTGCAGTCGCAAAAACCATCAAGCGCTATGATACTGGCTCTCTTGAGGACCGCCACAGGAAAGGAAGATCCAGTTACCTCTGCTGCAGAGGACAAGTTCATTAGAGTTAACTGCACCTCAGATTGCAGCCCAAATAAATGCTTCACAGAGTTCAAGTAACAGGACATTTTAACAGCTGTGACTAGAGCCTTCATGGTCAAATTCCTGCAAAGAAACCCCTACTAACGGACACCAATAAGAAGGTGAGAATTGATTGGGCAAAGAAACACGAGCAATGGACATTAGACCGTTGGAAATCTGTCCTTTGGTCTGATTAGTCCAAATTTGAGGTTTTTGGTTCCAACCGCCATGTCTTTATGAGAAGCAGAGTATGTGAACAGATGATCTCCGCATATGGTTCCCACCATGAAGCATGGAAGAGGAGGTGTGATAGTGCTTTGCTGGTGACAGTCAGTGATTTATTTAGAATTCAAGGCTCACTTAACCAGCATGGCTAACACAGCATTCTGCAGTGATACACCATCCCATCTGGTTTGCGCTTAGTGGGACTGTCATTTGTTGTTCAACAGGACAATGACCCAACATACCTCCAGGTTACTATATGATTCCATATGTGTTATTTCATAGTTTTGATGTCTTCACTATTAGTCTACAATGTAGAAAATAGTAAACATAAAGAAAAACCCTTAAATGGTACCCTTGACTGGTACTGTATATAGTGCCTTGCGAAAGTATTCGGCCCCCTTGAACTTTGCGACCTTTTGCCACATTTCAGGCTTCAGACATTAAGATATAAAACTGTATTTTTTTGTGAAGAATCAACAACAAGTAGGACACAATCATGAAGTGGAACGACATTTATTGGATATTTCTAATAATTTTAACAAATCAAAAACTGAAAAATTGGGCGTGCAAAATTATTCAGCCCCTTTACTTTCAGTGCAGCAAACTCTCTCCAGAAGTTCAGTGAGGATCTCTGAATGATCCAATGTTGACCTAAATGACTAATGATGATAAATACAATCCACCTGTGTGTAATCAAGTCTCCGTATAAATGCACCTGCACTGTGATAGTCTCAGAGGTCCGTTAAAAGCGCAGAGAGCATCATGAAGAACAAGGAACACACCAGGCAGGTCCGAGATACTGTTGTGAAGAAGTTTAAAGCCGGATTTGGATACAAAAAGATTTCCCAAGCTTTAAACATCCCAAGGAGCACTGTGCATGCGATAATATTGAAATGGAAGAAGTATCAGACCACTGCAAATCTACCAAGACCTGGCCGTCCCTCTAAACTTTCAGCTCATACAAGGAGAAGACTGATCAGAGATGCAGCCAAGAGGCCCATGATCACTCTGGATGAACTGCAGAGATCTACAGCTGAGGTGGGACACTCTGTCCATAGGACAACAATCAGTCGTATATTGCACAAATCTGGCCTTTATGGAAGAGTGGCAAGAAGAAAGCCATTTCTTAAAGATATCCATAAAAAGTGTTGTTTAAAGTTTGCCACAAGCCACCTGGGAGACACACCAAACATGTGGAAGAAGGTGCTCTGGTCAGATGAAACCAAAATTGAACTTTTTGGCAACAATGCAAAACGTTATGTTTGGCGTAAAAGCAACACAGCTCATCACCCTGAACACACTATCCCCACTGTCAAACATGGTGGTGGCAGCATCATGGTTTGGGCCTCCTTTTCTTCAGCAGGGACAGGGAAGATGGTTAAAATTGATGGGAAGATGGATAGAGCCAAATACAGGACCATTCTGGAAGAAAACCTGATGGAGTCTGCAAAAGACCTGAGACTGGGACGGAGATTTGTCTTCCAACAAGACAATGATCCAAAACATAAAGCAAAATCTACAATTGAATGGTTCAAAAATAAACATATCCAGGTGTTAGAATGGCCAAGTCAAAGTCCAGACCTGAATCCAATCGAGAATCTGTGGAAAGAACTGAAAACTGCTGTTCAAATGCTCTCCATCCAACCTCAGAGCTCGAGCTGTTTTGCAAGGAGGAATGGGAAAAAAATTCAGTCTCTCGATGTGCAAAACTGATAGAGACATACCCCAAGCAACGTACAGCTGTAATCGCAGCAAAAGGTGGCGCTACAAAGTATTAACTTAAGGGGGCTGAATAATTTTGCACGCCCAATTTTTCAGTTTTTGATTTGTTAAGAAAGTTTGAAATATCCAATAAATGTCGTTCCACTTCATGATTGTGTCCCACTTGTTGTTGATTCTTCACAAAAAAATACAGTTTTATATCTTTATGTTTGAAGCCTGAAATGTGGCAAAAGGTCTCAAAGTTCAAGGGGGCCGAATACTTTCGCAAGGCACTGTATATTTATTTATTTTATTAGTGTTACTATTTTGATATTGATTACTGCACTTTAGGGTAGAGCTTGTTCAGCATTTCAATGTACTTGTGCATGTGACAAGAAAACGTGAATAAAACAAACTATTATTAGATAGTTAGAGTCCCTTAATGCTGGTGAACCTGTTCCACCACCTATTTAACACGTTTGGGGAGTTGCAGCGACAAGATTGAAAATTGTGGAGAAAAAAATAAAATGATCAATTATAGAAGCGTTTAGCTGACCTCTAGGTCTAGGTTGCAGTAGTAGCGGTCGTAAGCAGCTGGGTTCTCTACAGAGAGGATCTCTAGGAGTTTCCCTGTGGTCAGCTCAGCATCAAACAGACTAAGGTCCTGTTGGTGGGACAGAACCAAGTTTCATCAATCAACTTACATCATGTAATGTTAGGGTTGTGATGGTCAGGAAAAACTCAGGGCTCTAAATATGAGCACTCATCACCACACATCATCAGTGTGTGGTCACATTAGTTGAACGTCACAAGTACCTTAAACATCCATATGAAGTGCCTGACAGTCATGGTTTGGTCAGCTAGGGGGGTTGGGTTGGCTCTGCAGAAGGCCTTGTAGATCTCCCAGCACCTCCCAATGTAGTTGACAGCAATCACAGCATGCATGGGGTTGGGGAACAACAGCCCTGCATTCAGTTCACAACAAGGAGAGCATGAATGTGGGTTACACTTGATAAAGAGTAAACAATGGTGTATGCATGCGTACCTGTACCTTTTACATTCTTGGCATTAGGGATGATGTTCTCCCTCATCAGCTTGGACAAACATGCAACCAGTATGGTGTCAGAGGGCCTGGGAAGGAGAGGAGAGGCTCAGGAGTAGAGTACATGGTGTTGATACAAGGTTGTTACTACGGTAATTACAGTGTTAATGCACAGGAGTAGGAGAGTAAGGGATAGCAATGTTGTCCTTACTCTATGTCCTTATGGTAGGTGTTGTAGGCCAGAACCACAACACAGCTGAGGAACCTTCTGAGCAGCATGGTGCTGAAGGGAGAGTGGATCTCCTCAGAAGGGACATCCTCTGCTTTGAAATTAGTTCACAAAACAAGAAAATGTAACATTGTAGACTCAAGTTCTGCTCAGGCTACCCCTGAGTCTCTATAATGTTAAGTTATGTTGTGATGAGACTGAAACAAATTAACAAAGCAGGATGAATTGGCCAAACATGAAGGGAGAAACGGGAAATGAGGTGGTTATTTCTCCCTGGCCTTACCACAGATGTAGCGGTCGACCTGGGCCAGGGTGATGCCTTGCTGGTGGATGCTGCAGTCCTTGAGGAGTCTCCAAAGCTGCAGGCGGGACAGCAAGAAGGTATTGTCTGGGGACTGATCATGGCCCAGACTGCTGTAGAAGCTATAGATGGCCCTCAGCTCCGCTATGTGTCTCAGCACCACAAATTCCACCTGGCACACAGCGAGAGGGACAAATGGAGGTGCAAAAAACACCACCTGTGTGTCAACTCAGTGCAGAGTTGGGGTTGAAGCTATCATAACTTAGTTCAAGGATTGTTATAATATATGGAATCTAATTTGACAACAATTGACACAAATTGAAATGGATTTTCATATGCTGTTGTGGTCAGTCCCACTGACCTGTTTGAGCTGCATGTCTCTCTGGTTCTCTGGGAGGTTCTCCAGCAGAGCAGTGATGTCCAGAGCCATGTCAGGCCCAAGCAGGGCTGGAAAACTGCCCGATTCTCCTCCTGGTGCTCTTCTGGGGGATTCACCTGAAACACAGGACTTACTTTTACTATACTGGATAACCACATGAAGAATACAGGACCATTCCAGGGGGTTGATGTCAGATGAGTAATTTTATCAGACAGACATACATTTTTCAGAGGGACTTGGTGTACTTACCGTCCTCAGGATGGGGAGTGTGCGTTCTAATCCCACTCAGATCAGGGGTGTTTGAACCATCCAGGCAGAACGCTGGGAACTCTGCCATGTGGTCATCCACAAACTCCCCTTCAAATATGCGTCCATTTTTAAAAATGAACTTTCCCTAGAATGTTTAACAAGATCTTATTATTTACACTCCATATTGACATCTATTCAATTAGAATGATTACTCTATGGACATGTTCCCCCTTCACCTGTCCATGTTTTCTGTTGTCCTTCCACTCTCCTTTGTAAAGAGCCCCGCTTGCGTAGTAGAATCTGCCCTGGCCATGCCTCAGCCCCTGGACAAAGTCCCCAGTGTACTCATTCCTTAGGGGATACTGAGAGCCTGTCACTCTCCTCAGGAACCATGTGTGGGTCCCTTGTCCATGCTGAAAGACAGAGGATGATTTATCAGTTATTTATGTGAAGTTACTCTAAACATGTTTTCTTTATCAAAAGCCAAATAATGGGTTTATTAAAATATTATGTCATGAGGGTGATATGGTTTGACCTACCTGGACCCCATTCTCCCATATCCCGCTATACTGCTGACCCAGCTGCAGCCACCTCATCCTGCCCTCTCCATGTCTCACGTTGTTCCTCCACTGGCCCTCATACAGGTTTCCAGAGGGGTAACTTTGGCACAGCAGAGAGAACACATGCAAGGTGTATGACACTGATATAATTTAAACATAAGAACACATTTGATGGGAGAACATTCACATGTGTAACACACTGTCTAAACACAAGTTCACCTACCATCGGACTCCCCATCCCTCTCTGTTATTGTTCACCCAGTCTCCTTCATACCAGGACGTCGCTTCCTGGTTATAGTATATTGTACCCTAATAAAACAACAAATATTGTAAATTAAACAACAACCCCACATTAAATAGCTCACGACTGCAACAGGATCATACCTTTCCATGCCTTTTGCTGTGATGCCACTGGCCTCTGTATATCACAGAGGAATTGGCACACCTATATGTCCCCACACCATGGCGGATTCCACTGCACACCTCTCCCTCATAACAGCTACCATCCAACCAGGTGTATGTCCCATGGCCCATTGGCACATTGAATGCAAACTCACCCTGTCATTATGGGAATCAAATGGTTCACAGATCACATCTGCAGTATAAGATTAACTAAGAAATAATACATCTTGTAAAGGTGGTGGACCAAAATACCTCATATTTCACGCCATCTGCCCATGTGTACAGACCATGTCCATGCATGACTCCTACTGAAAACATACCCTTGAAGAAAAACAAAGCTTATTGATTTGATATCATGTTTGCTGGTTCATTTTAGTCATCATGTAATGCATGCTATACAATGTGATATACACACCATATGGCATAATGCAATACCTTGTAGACATGTCCTCCCTGAAAATATGCCACACCTTCTCCATGAAACTGCTCTAGATGCTTTTCACCCTCGTACCTGAGTGAGCACAGATTGCTTTTCATTGATAATGTAACAGCTAACGTTAGCAGGCTTAGCTGTGTATGCCTAGGTTATTATGGAAAATAACCCCAACAACATGATATGAGGCATTATTTCATGTTCATAGAAAGAGGCGAGTGATAAGCATTGGTTTACCTCTGGACAATAATATTAGGAAGAACAGGGACCTCATGAAATGCATCATCACTTCTCTCCAGTTGTTTGTCGGCGAGTGGTGGTTGTGAAGAAAAGGAGGCAGTCATTACATCTGTTTCATGTCCCGACTCTTCATCTAACACATGTGCTTCTGATACAACACCAGCGTGGGAGCCATTTGACAAAAATGGACTTAATGATTGTTCGGGAGTCGTTTTCTCGGGTTTTTTCTTTTTATCCCCTTTCGCCATTTCACCTGTTCATCCAGACGATGCAATTCCCTAAACATACCATGCGTCGCAACCGAGGCACCTGTTGCTAAGGAGCTCGGTACGGAATCCTCGGTACGGAACCCTCAGTATGTCAAAAAGCCAAGTCTTTACAAACTCACAAAGATGAATTGTTCTAATTAAAGTAGGTTTATGTACTGAAATGATCATGTGAGAGCATTTGTGTTTTGATTATTTTACCTAAAATAGACAATCGAAAATAAATGTTTAGAAATATAAAAACTTTTTTTGAGTCAACATTTGAAAAAATATATATACTGTATATAACAGTGATTGATTTTACATAATGAGAGTTATACTTTTTGTTGTTGTTGCTGAAATGCAACCTTAGTGTCTTTTCAGAGATAAAGGAGCAGGCCAAAACTGTTGAGAGTTATTCAGTTGAGCCGGTCCAACTGGGTTGATCAGTCTTATGAGATGAAGTTCATGTTAGCAAGGTGTCTCTATCTCCCCCATATGACCACCAGCTTCTCCATCTCACTGGTGCTCAAAGCTGTACCAATCATCACCTTACGTGGGAGGAAGAGTACATAAACATCATGGAGACCAGAGCTAAAATGAAAATTCTAAAGGAAACATATCATTTATGTATAGCTGGAAAACTTGTGCAAAAGCACCAAACAGACATGTACACTTGAATCATTGCCTAACACACATTATAACTGGTGCATTTCTACTAGCACTTCTTATTTAGTGCTGAAATCCAACAGCTCATATTTATCGCAAGTCATGGCCAACAAATTAATCACATCATAAATACATAAGCCTCACTGACTTCCTGCAGGCCCTGGAGGCAAACATCTGCCTGACACGAGACTGCCGACACATAACCCCTGGGCTGTCAATCAACATGAAGATAAGCTTCTCGATGTCCCCCAGACCAAATGTCCAGTTCTTACTTGTGGGCAGGGACACAAGCTTCACCCGCTCCATCACCTGAGCTGGAACACATAGCACAATAGAATTCAGAATCAGAAAACAGATAGGAGCCATACCCATGCATACTATTTTGAAATCTACTTTTTGGAGAGGTGCCATGCTAATTTCTTATGGCAGGGTATATTTTACCCCACTAAATATAGCAGTGAGTGAGTGTGTTGTATTCTATTTGATTTACCTTCCGCATCTGAGGAAATCAAAGACATTATTTTTTAAGATCTCAAGGTTCTCCATAAGAGCGTTCTCGCTGACTGCCGTGAGCCTGAGGTGGAGATTCAGTGGACTGAATACTTCATACATACAAACAAATTAAATACTTAACACAAAACGAGTACTTTTTTAGTAACCATCTAAAATAATTGATGAATGTCAGTGATTCCTTACACGATGAGTCTCTGTCTTTGCAGTGCGGTGTGTTGTTGAAGCACTTCGAAGATGTACTTCTCATCAGTGGCGTGCTGGAAGGTCAGAGGAGAGTTTAGTTATGATGAAGCACAGGTTAAACTGTCTCCATGTCCTAAATCTCCATGTCCTTAAAACTGTCTTTGCTGTGGGGATTACAGAGGGAACATTTCAACAGACTGCAGTATAATAACTTGATAATAATGACATTGTTATTTCAACTCTGAAAAAGTCCATGTGTACCTAAATTTTGGTTAAAAAATGTAATAAAAATACATTAAATTGTGCCACTTTCTTTCTTTTTTTCTGGTCAGATATAGTGTTCAGGAAAAAATATTGTCCTTACAATTAACCAACAAATACAGCAGTTAAATTCAAACCTTCTCTTTCTTCAGCTCCTCCTTAGCACTCTGGTTCTCTCCAGGGCTGATCTTGGCTCCGAAGCATCTGTAGCACAGCCCATCTTCAGCCTTCTCTCTATGCTGTTCCTGCAGCCTCTTCACCCTCCCACTCAGCTACTGTACAGAGAACTGCAGTGGCACTGCCCTCTTCTGTACACAGACTGGTTCGTCCACCTTAGATCCAGAGGATCCCTCAGAGCCCGCTGAATGTGTGATTATCTGTACACAGACTGGGGCGTCCAGGTTAAACCCAGAGGATCCCTCAGAGCCCGCTGAATGTGTGATCTTCTGTACACAGACTGGTTCGTCC
The DNA here is from genome assembly GCF_021184085.1 of Oncorhynchus gorbuscha. Lineage (NCBI taxonomy): Eukaryota > Metazoa > Chordata > Actinopteri > Salmoniformes > Salmonidae > Oncorhynchus > Oncorhynchus gorbuscha. Next base: position 93,905,584 of record NC_060178.1, read on the forward strand.
ACCTTAGATCCAGAGGATCCCTCAGAGCCCGCTGAATGTGTGATTATCTGTACACAGACTGGGACGTCCAGGTTAGATCCAGAGGATCCCTCAGAGCCCGCTGAATGTGTGATTATCTGTACACAGACTGGGGCGTCCAGGTTAAAACCAGAGGATCCCTCAGAACATGCTGAATGTGTGATCTTCTGTACACAGACTGGGGCGTCCAGGTTAGATCCAGAGGATCCCTCAGAGCCTGCTGAATGTGTGGTGTTGTTCTCTAAGAAATCACCATCCTCTAGTTAGGCCTTCTTGACGTTGGGACTGAGGCTCATCTCTTCAGATGTCTCTGAAAGATGTGGTTCAATTTGCCGGTCAAAGTGCCAAACTGTAAGTTCCTTGTCCAAAGGTTCATTGAGCGCCTCGTTTTTTATACTGGGTTCGCTGTCAACTGTGATGTCTGGCGAGTTGAACCCTGTAGTAGCAGAGGCTCTCTTGGGGAGCTGTGCTCCGACGGGACGCTCTTTTACCAGAGTCTAAGTCGCTGTCTGGCATCTTTCCATACCTGGACCGGTCAAGCACAGACTTTCCCACAGGAGACATTTCACTGCACCTTGACTGGATTTCAAAATAGATTGTAAACTTGGCCTGTGTGTGTTCTGACTCTTCTCAGAGTCTCCAAAGAAAGACTGCAGCTTCTTCTGGGTTGGACCAGTGTTAGCATTCTTTGTAGTGTTCGATTTAGCCCCAGTGCCTGGGCTGTTGTGCATGGAGAAAGCAGATTTTAAGCCAGCCAGATTGAAAGATCATCTGGGACTTGGAATCACAGGTTCAAAATAATATCCAGCTTTGCGAGGCGTTGTCTCAGATGGAACCACCTGAACCTTCCATGTCAGACGGAGGCTCTGCTGGTCTGTAGGAACCAAGTGAAAAGGTCAAACTCAACATCAATTCAAACCGATGAAACATAGCAGCATCAAATCAAATGTTATGTGTCAAATGCGCCAAATGCAACAGGTGTAGACCTTACAGTGAAATGTTTACTTCCAAGCCCTTAACCAACAATGCAGTTAAGAAATATACCTACAAAAAAGAAAGAAAGAAAAGTAACAAATAATTTAAGCGCAGCAGTAAAATAACAATAGCGAGGCTATATACAGGTGGTACCGGTACAGAGTCAATGTGCAGGGGCACCGGTTAGTCAAGGTAAATGAGGTAATATGTACATGTAGGTAGAGTTATTAAAGTGAATATGCATAGATAGTAACAGAGATTAGCAGCAGCGTAAAAGAGGGATGGAAATGCAAATAGCCTGGGTAGCCATTTGATTTGATGTTCAGTAGTCTTCTGGCTTGGGGGTAGAAGCTGTTTAGAACCTAGACTTGGACCTAGACTTGGCACTCTGGTACTGCTTGCCGTGCGGTAGCAGAGAGAACAGTCTATGACTAGGGTGGCTGGAATCTTTGACAATTTTTAGGGCCTTCCTCTGACACCGCCTGGTATAGAGATCCTGGACAGCAGGAAGCTTGGCCCCAGTGATGTACTGGGCCGTACGCACTACCCTCTGTAGTTGTCACGCCCTGACCATAAAGAGCCATTGTTTCTCTATGGTATAGTAGGTCAGGGCGTGAATAGGGGGTGATCTACTATTTCTATGTCTATCTTGCGTTCTCGTCTCTTTTCTATGTATGATTCCCAATTAGAGGCAGCTGGTAATCGTTGTCTCTAATTGGGGATCATATTTAAGTCGTTATTTTTCCCACCTGTTTGTGGGATCTTGTTTATGTTTAGTTGCCTGTTAGTACTTCATTGACTTCACGTTTCGTTCTTTCTTTATTGTTTTTTTGTGCGTTTTCACTAAATAAATATGTGGAAACCATATCAAGCTGCAACTTGGTCCGATGATTCTAACGACAATTGTGACAGAAGATTGCACCGAACCAGGACCAAGCAGCTTGTTCACCAGGTGAGGGAGTTTTGGACATGGGAAGAAGTCATTGGAGGATGCAAAACCCTTCCTTGGAGGCAGACGGAAGTTAAGGAGGGAGGACAATGACGACGCCGGGGTTCGCGGCCACAGAAAGCCCAAGGACAACCCCAAGATTTTTGGGGGGACTAGTAACCGAAAGGTTGCAAGTTCGTATCCCCAAGCTGACAAGGTACAAATCTGTCGTTCTGCCCCTGAACAGGCAGTTAACCCACTGTTCCTAGGCCGTCATTGAAAATAAGAATTTGTTCTTAACTGACTTGCCTAGTTAAATAAAGGTTAAAAAAATAAATGAATAAATGAAAACCTTCAGCGAGGGTCCACAGTCCGGAACCTCCAACGACAGTCCACAGTCCGGAACCTCCAGGAACGGTCCACGTTCCAGAACCTCCAGGAACGGTCCACGGTCCGGAACCTCCAGGAACGGTCCACGGTCCGGAACCTCGAGACGGTCCACGGTCCGGAACCTCGAGACAGTCCACGGTCCGGAACCTCGAGACGGTCCACGGTCCGGAACCTCGAGACGGTCCACGGTCCGGAACCTCCTGAGACGGTCCACGGTCCGGAAACGTCAGCGAGGGTCAACGGTCTGGAACTTCCAAACACGGCGTCCAGTTCAGCTCCATGGCAGGAGCCCTTCTCTGCGCCGATGCCCAGTCCAGACACGGCGTCCAGTCCCACTCCATGACAGGAGCCTTCCTCGGCACCGATGGTTGGAGCCAGGATCGCCCGGATGGATTCCAACTACCGGGAGTCAATTAGCCCAGTTGAACGGCTGGCGACTTGTCACCACGTAAGCTAAATTGTAGTGAATTTTTAAAGCCTTTGATACCGTAATTTGTAAAGCCTTTGATTGATTGATATTAGATATATTTAATGATGTGCAACCTAGCTAGATAAAGGGCTCTCTAGTTAATAGCCCCTATGTGACATGAGATGGACTTTTACAGAATGGGAAAAGTTATAGTCCTAATGAACAAAGTTGGTTTAAAATCCCTATTTAATGATGCAATGTTACCAAATGAAAAGAAAGTTTGGGTGCCTTCTGCTCTGATGAAGGTTGGCTGGTCTTCTCCAGGTACCCTTGTTGTTCAAGACAGTTACAGTCACTCACACTCATTCAATTCTTATTGGAATCACTTACACTCTTAGCAAAATGGATTCCAAAAATGTCCTTCTGCATTCCCCATAGGGTAACCTTTTTTGGTTTCCGGTCTGGACCCCTTTGGGGAAAAGGTTATACATGGAACCGAATAGGGTTCTACTTGGAACCAAAAGGGGTAATAACTAGAACCAAAAGTTTTTTTCTCCTATGGGGACAGCCGGAGAACCCTTTTAGGTTCTAGATAGCACCTTTTTTCTAAGAGTAGAGTTGGCCTGGGCTACAGTTTATTGATATAGTCATAGACTGAATTGTACTGTTTCAAGGCATTGTTAATGATGGTTGATGAGTATTACAATATAATTAGTAGAGCATAATAAACTGTAATGAGGTAGGTATATTAACTAGATAGAATATGTGGGTGGAATTTCAAGTTACACACAATATTGATAATTATTTTGAATTATATTTCAGATTCTTGGCGACAGGGTACTCTTACAGGACCATTGGATTCAGCTTCCTAGTTGGATGGTCCACGGTGGCAGGCATTGTCCCCTCTGTGGCACAAGCCATTTGGGACTGTCTGGTTGGTGAATACATGCCTGTCCCCAAGGAGGAAGACTGGAGGGCCATTGCTGCAGAGTTCCTAGAGAGGTGGAATTTCCCCAACTGTCTTGGCTCCATTGATGGGAAACATGTAGTAATCCAGGCTCCACCGTGCTCAGGTTCGCAATTCTACAACTACTAGGGTACATATTCAGTTGTACACTTGGCTGTTGAAGATGTCTTCTACTGTTTCCATGTCATTGATGCTGGTGCTTACGGCAAGGGAAGAGATGGCGGGACCCTCCGGGGACTCTGCCTTCGGCCAGGAACATCAGGATGGCACCCTGGATATTCCACCACCTGCATCACTCCCTGGGGCTGAAGACCTGGGACCCGTTCTTCACGTCTTCGTCGGCGACGAGGCCTTCCTTTGAGACCCAACCTCATGAGGCCCTATGCTGGACGCTGTCTGCCATTGCCAAAGCCTGTAAGGCTCTTCAGCAAATGACTATCCAGGGCAAGGTTGGTTGTGGAATGCGCCTTTGGGATTCTGGCAGCTGGTAGAGAATGTATCAGTGTGCTTGGAATCAGCCCTCAAATGTCACTGCCTGCATGAAGGCCAAATATGTTCTCCACAACTACCTGCAGAAGTCATTCCAGGAGCCGTTCCGGATGGAGACGGCACACCAAATGGTCGCCTACCTGATGTCACCAGGGCAGGTGCCAACAACGCCCCCAGACAGGCACTCCAGGTGAGGGAGAAGCTGACCATCTACTTCTCACCGCCAGAAGGTGAAGTCCCATGGCAGTATGCCGTGGAGTGAAACGTCTCTTTTAATGCCCCCTAACACCAAGGTTATTTGAAGAACCATCCACATTTGTCCATAAAATATCATTTTCCCCCCAGATTTTATGTCTCCTTGTCTCTCTTCAATTGGAAGTTATATTTAAGTGAAATTTGGGAGTAAAGACGACACCTTAACCCCTACCCCTCTCCCATAAACATCAGTATTATACACACCTGGCATGGTACATCAGGTGAGCAGGACCTCTAAGGTTATACGACATACAGCTAGTATGAGAACAATGGGAAAAGGTAACCTAGGGTCCATACAAATAGTATAGTTTTCCTCCATCTTCACTGGTCTGACAAAATGCAGGTGGAAAAAAACAACTATTAGGAAGAGAATGTGTTTTTACTTACATCTGGTCTTAGATCCGCAAAGGTGTAGGGAAGAAATAAGCAGATGAATTCTAAATGAGATATTAATAAAACAAATGAAACAACTGACAATGAAAACATAATTTAATAAGTATTCAAGTACAGGAAAGAACATGACAGGTATGCTTTGTAAAAACATTACCAAAAATAAAAACTATTGAGAGGTGTGTGTACTGTATGTGCCTGTAAAAATATAAAAATGAATGTGTAATTTGTAATCTGTAAGAGAACAACAAGAGCATGTATGTTTTGCATAACTGCAGACAGATACAGGGACTACTCATAAAGCCTAGACATAGTAGGGGAACTTCAGACATGGCCATAAAGAGAGAGGGCAGGGCACTGGAGATCTGAGGTACATAGAGGAGTGGAGGAGGTGTGTGTGTCTGAAAACTAAAAGTGAATGTGGAGCCACAATACAGGTAAACACGTATTTCACCTTTAGTCTTGTAAAAGAACAACAAGAGCATCTGAATTCTCTGGTGTGTCAGTTTCAATTCAGTCAATTTTCATGCAATCTATGTACAACTAATAATGAATGCTATCCTAAGTATTGAGAAACTACGAACAAGGACATAGTAAGCGCAATAAGAACAGTTACAAAATCTCAGTTGAGGACAGTGGGAAAATCTCAGTTGCAGTTCCTTGATTCCTCGCGTCCTTTCCTTACCTCCCGCTCAAAACCCATGGAGGAGAAGGTCAAAACAACAACCAGACAATCTCCTCTTCCTGTCCTTCCTATGAGCTGGTCCGCTAAATTGACTCCATCTCTGGAAGGGAAGAGGAAAACAACACTTACAAGCATTACATAATATAACACCATAAAAGGTGAGATATATGTTAACTAAATACTGCTTGTATAGTGTAGTTAGTGGCATAAATATTTGAACAGTGTTGTAAAGTTGGTAATACTTGCTGTTTACTCATGGAATTTCTATTTCAGATCAAAAGATGAATATGACAGGCAAATATCTAGACAGCAAACTGTTTTAGGATATTTTCTAACGTAGAAACAACAGCTATACATTTGCCTCATATTAATCTGAAATACCAATTAGCCTACATGAGTATACTGTAAAAATTACCTACTTCACTGTCGCAATACTTATGACACCACCTGTGTTGTGGAGAAGAAGAAAAAAGCATACCATTGAACTCGGCATAGAAAAGCAGCTGATGAATGTGAACCTTGAGTGCTGCTTTTCTTTGCTGAGGCAGCCTCTTCAGGGTTAACACCAGGCTCATGGTAAAGAAGGTTTCTTCATCCTCCTTCCTGTGAGCATCAGGTTGGGCTGCATCCCTCTCGATGGCTTGGAGGAGAATCTGCTGAAATGAGTTGAGTGGATCTGGGGGCTGGTACCGCCGATGGCGCCTGGTGTGACGTTGGTCCTCTTGGTTTCTCTCCACGGCCACATCCTGTTCAACAAGGTCCTCAGTGGTCACTTCCCGTGAGGGTCTTAATAATCTCAGGTGGTCATAGATCCAGAGGTGCTTCCTCCATTTCATCATCTTCCATGGCTGCACCGGTGGTGGTCATATTTGTGGATGATGTAGAGGGTCTCACTGCACCAGTGGAGACTGGTCTCACTTGTTAATGACGTAGAGAGTCTTCATGCACCGGTGGCGCCCACACCACACTTGTGGATGACGTAAAGGGTCTGGCTGTAAAATTGCCACTTGCTGTCCTAGGCACAATAAATGGATCCAGAAAAGAAAGAACGTGGAAGAAGCGCCAAGGCTGCTGGCCTGAAGCTGCTGACCCAGACTTCTTCTCTTTCTCTGCCCTTCTCTCTCTGATACTTGTCCCTGAGTCCTCTCCACTTCCTCCTACAGTCTTCTTCTACATAGACATGAACATGATAAGCCAAACCATCACCTACCATAACTATAGTTATTAGATAGCTATCATTGACATGTCACCTACTATACACACACGGTTATCTGACCAAATTATTAGGGGTACAGTAGTATCTACCATTTCTATTTATCTGACATACACACTCACACTCTTTCAAGCATGATTATTTGGGCAAGTTATCAGGGGTAGTAACCAGCATAATTTATATTACTATTTCTTTGTCACACACACTCACACACACACACACACACACACACACACACACACACACACACACACACACACACACACACACACACACACACACACACACACACACACACACACACACAAAAAAAAAAAATTGGCTAGGGTAGCTAGCTAGCTAACTAGCCACATATAGCACAAGCTCACTACTAAACTGACCGGGCAATGGTACTATCGTGGACACTTGTCTCCAAGCAGCATTTTTTGTGCTTATGTCCCTGTAGCTGTCAGCAGTTGTGTCAAAAAGACACGGTTTTGAGGATACTGAACAGGATTCTCTCCTCCATGTGTCCAACCGCATGCGACCGTCTGCAAAAGATACCTGCATCCGTATAGTTGCATAGCCGCGCAAAATGTTATCCAGCGTTGATGCAGTTAACATTCGGTGTGTTCGAAGCGTTAAAGTAGTCCTCCGCCTCCTCATGTTGACGCATGCGTCTCTCCGGCCTCGCGCTCTTGTTGAGATTGGTCGCGAGTGATTCTGTGTAGAGAGCGCAAGTCTGCCACTCACCTTTGAAAAGAAAAGCCTGTGTCAGTCAGTGATGGGCTACGATGACGATACATTATCAACATGGTATATATACAAGACAATAACATTTACACATTTATTTTTGACACCACACATCAGAAAGAATACGCATTTTAGAGATGGGCTCAAACGAAAAAGTACTGACTTTTTCAATGATTCACCCCAAAGGCATATATTTAGTCTATATTGTATTTCTTCTGGTTCACCCTATTTTAAAAAAATATCTCAAGTTTGTAATTGTATGTCACCAATAAACATTTGTAGCGTTTTATCGTCATCATTTGCAAGGATCACATGATAAGGAACGAAGTGAGATGAAACGCTACAGGGACTATCTGACGTGTCCCACAAAATAATAAAACGAACAAGATCGAGTTAAATGTATTGCATAAATGGATAGAGTTACTAAATGTGATACAATCTCATCAATATATGATGATACAAAAGAAATCAGACTTAATTCGTAAGCTTCTCACAGTGGACATGAAATTATTCAACTGAATTTATGTTCAGCTCGTGGTGTTTTAAGACAAGACTTCACTCCCTTCATGTGTCTATTGTTCGGCAATGCTGAAACTAGACGGTATGGGGCTCTTCTGACGTGATTTTTTTAGAATAACCTTAACTAGTTATGATTCATGCGGAATGGAAAATATTAACGCCTAAGTATTCTAAAAGTTAGGTCATATTTAATAGGTTAACAAGCTGAATCTTCCTAAATCGCCATGTTTAGCTCTCTGAACGGGCAACGAGGGGTAAGTTCAAATAGCAGCAGCGTGATCAACCGAAATCTAACCACCACCACAACCGGACATGAGTGCAGTGTGTTTAATTTGACCAACAGTGAAGATGACGACGAGGTTATATTTGACAGTAAGTTGACAGACACCAGACACTGTACAAATATGTTCATGCTAACTAGCTAGGCAGAATTGAGAAATCATGTGTGGGGCTGTGGGCGCAGTCTTCCTGTCAGCAAACCTCTCAACCTACCTGGACAGTTTTGGGGGCTGCTTTTGATCCACACCACCTTCACATCACCACGGGGCAGATAGATGGCTAGTACATCACAGCTGTGGCTACATCCCTCCTCACATTTTTGACAAATAACTAATTTAGCTATGACCAATCAGCTAAGTGAGAGATTTTTCTAGAATGTTGTTTATAGCCATGTCTTTCCTTCACTCCTATTGGCTTCATGACCAATTCTGCAGCCCTAAAAATATACCCTTCAGAGTCATAACCCTCTCACCTGATGCAACCAGGTGCTAAAGGAGCATCTTAAACTTGACCCTAAAAAAACATCTGGGTCAGACGGTTTACACCCTTTCTTCTTTATAATCGCCAAGCCTATCTCTGACCTTTTTAACCTCTCTCTCCTCTCTGGGGAGGTTCCCATTGCTTGGAAGGTAACCCCGGTTCATCCTTTATTTAAAGGGGGAGATCAAGCTGATCCTAACTGTTATAGGTCTATTTCTATTTTGCCCTATTTATCAAAAGTGTTGGAAAAACTTGTCAATAATCAACTGATTGGCTTTCTTGATGTTTATAGTGTTCTCTCTGGTATGCAATCTGGTTTCCGCTCAGGTTATGGATGTGTCACTGCAACCTTAAAAGGTCTTCAATGATGTCACCATTGCCCTTGATTCTAAGCAATATTGTGCTGTTATTGACTTGGCCAAAGCTTTTGATACGGTAGACTATTCCATTCTTGTGGGCCGGCTAAGGAGCATTGGTGTCTCTGAGGGGTCTTTGGCCTGGTTTGCTAACTACCTCTGAGTGCAGTGTATAAAGTCAGAATATCTGCTGCCTCAGCCACTGCCTGTCACCAAGGGACTAGCCCAAGGCTCGATCCTAGGCCCCACGCCCTTCTCAATTTACATCAACAACATAGCTCAGGCAGTAGGAAGCTCTCTCATCCATTTATACACAGATGATAGTTTTATACTTAGCTGGCCCTTCTCTAGATGTTGTGTTAAACGCTCTACAACAAAGCTTTCTTAGTGTCCAACAAGCTTCCTCTGCTCTTAACATTGTTCTGAACACCTCCAAAACAAAGGTCATGTGGTTTGGTAAGAAGAATGTCCCTCTCCCCACAGGTGTGATTACTACCTCAGAGGGTTTAGAGCTTGAGGTAGTCACCTCATACATGTACTTGGGAGTATGTCTAGACGGTACACTGTTTTTCTCTCAGCACATATCAAAGCTGCAGGCTAAAGTTAAAACGAGACTTGGTTTCCTCAATCGTAATCACTCCTCTTTCACCCCAGCTACCAAACTAACCCTGATTCAGATGATCATCCTACCCATGCGGATACCCAATTATAGATCGGCAGGAAAGGGTGCTCTCGAGCGGCTAGATGTTCTTTACCATTCGGCCATCAGATTTGCCACTAATGCTCCTTATTGGACACATCACTGCACTCTATACTCTTCTGTAAACTGGTCGTCTCTGTATGCCTTCGCAAGACCCACTGGTTGATTGCTTATTTATAAAAGATTCTTAGGCCTCATTCCCCCCTCCCCCTATCTGAGATACCTGCTGCAGCCCTCATCCTCCACATACAGTGGGGAGAACAAGTATTTGATACACTGCCAATATTGCAGGTTTTCCTACTTAACAAAGCATGTAGAGGTCTTTTAAAAAAAAATCACAGGTACACTTCAACTGTGAGAGACGGAATCTAAAACAAAAATCCAGAAAATCACATTGTATGATTTTTAAGTAATTAATTAGCATTTTATTGCATGGCATAAGTATTTGATCACCTACCAACCAGTAAGAATTCCGGCTGTTCGTTTTTCTTTAAGAAGCCCTCCTGTTCTCTACTCATTACCTGTATTAACTGCACCTGTTTGAACTCGTTACCTGTATAAAAGACTGGTAAAAGACACCTGTCCACACACTCAATCAAACAGACTCCAACGTCTCCACAATGGCCAAGACCAGAGAGCTGTGTGAAGACATCAGGGACATCATTCTTTGGGGATGCTTTTCTGCAAAGGGGACAGGACGACTGCACCGTATTGAGGGGAGGATGGATGGGGCCATGTATCGCGAGATCTTGGCCAACAACCTCCTTCCCTCAGTAAGAGCATTGAAGATGGGTCGTGGCTGGGACTTCCAGCATGACAACGACCTGAAACACACCGCCAGAGCAACTAAGGAGTGGCTCCGTAAGAAGCATCTCAAGGTCCTGGAAAGGCCTAGCCAGTCTCCAGACCTGAACCCAATAGATAATCTTTGGAGGGAGCTGCCCAGCAACAGCCCCGAAACCTGAAGGATCTGGAGAAGGTCTGTATGGAGGAGTAGGCCAAAATCCCTGCTGCAGTGTGTGCAAACCTGGTCAAGAACTACAGGAAACGTATGATCTCTGTAATTGCAAACAAAGGTTTCTGTACCGAATATTAGGTTCTGCTTTCCTGATGTATCAAATATTTATGTCATGCAATAAAATGCAAATTAATTACTTAAAAATCATACAATGTGATTTTCTGGATTTTTGTTTTAGATTCTGTCTCTCACAGTTGAATGATAAAAATTACAGACCTCTACATGCTTTGTAAGTAGGAAACCCTGCAAAATCGGCAGTGTATCAAATACTTGTTCTCCCCACTGTACAACACCTGTTCTGCCAGTCACATTCTGTTAATGGTCCCCAAAGCCAACATCCCTGGGTTGCTCGTCTTTTCAGTTCGCTGCAGCTAGCGACTGGAACGAGCTGCAACAAACACTCAAACTGGACAGTTTTATCTCAATCTCTTCATTCAAAGAACCAATCTTGGACACTCTTACTGAAAGTTGTGGCTGCTTTGCGTGATGTATTATCTCTACCTTATAGCCCTTTGTGCTGTTGTCTGTGCCCAATAATGTGATATCAGATTTTATTTGTGACATACAGTGCCTTGCGAAAGTATTCGGCCCCCTTGAACTTTGCGACCTTTTGCCACATTTCAGGCTTCAAACATAAAGATATAAAACTGTATTGTTTTGTGAAGAATCAACAAGTGGGACACAATCATGAAGTGGAACAACATTTATTGGATATTTCAAACTTTTTTAACAAATCAAAAACTGAAAAATTGGGCGTGCAAAATTATTCAGCCCCTTTACTTTCAGTGCAGCAAACTCTCTCCAGATATTCAGTGAGGATCTCTGAATGATCCAATGTTGACCTAAATTTACATTTACATTTACATTTAAGTCATTTAGCAGACGCTCTTATCCAGAGCGACTTACAAATGACTAATGATGATAAATACAATCCACCTGTGTGTAATCAAGTCTCCGTATAAATGCACCTGCACTGTGATAGTCTCAGAGGTCCGTTAAAAGCGCAGAGAGCATCATGAAGAACAAGGAACACACCAGGCAGGTCCGAGATACTGTTGTGAAGAAGTTTAAAGCCGGATTTGGATACAAATAGATTTCCCAAGCTTTAAACATCCCAAGGAGCACTGTGCATGCGATAATATTGAAATGGAAGGAGTATCAGACCACTGCAAATCTACCAAGACCTGGCCATCCCTCAACTTTCAGCTCATACAAGGAGAAGACTGATCAGAGATGCAGCCAAGAGGCCCATGATCACTCTGGATGAACTGCAGAGATCTACAGCTGAGGTGGGAGACTCTGTCCATAGGACAACAATCAGTTGTATATTGCACAAATCTGGCCTTTATGGAAGAGTGGCAAGAAGAAAGCCATTTCTTAAAGATATGCATAAAAAGTGTTGTTTAAAGTTTGCCACAAGCCACCTGGGAGACACACCAAACATGTGGAAGAAGGTGCTCTGGTCAGATGAAACCAAAATTGAACTTTTTGGCAACAATGCAAAATGTTATGTTTAGCGTAAAAGCAACACAGCTCATCACCCTGAACACACTATCCCCACTGTCAAACATGGTGGTGGCAGCATCATGGATTGGGCCTGCTTTTCTTCAGCAGGGACAGGGAAGATGGTTCAAATTAATGGGAAGATGGATGGAGCCAAATACAGGACCATTCTGGAAGAAAAAAAAGACCTGAGACTGGGACGGAGATTTGTCTTCCAACAAGACAATGATCCAAAACATAAAGCAAAATCTACAATGCAATGGTTAAAAAATAAACATATCCAGGTGTTAGAATGGCCAAGTCAAAGTCCAGACCTGAATCCAATCGAGAATCTGTGGAAAGAACTGAAAACTGCTGTTCCCAAATGCTCTCCATCCAACCTCACTGAGCTCGAGCTGTTTTGCAAGGAGGAATGGGAAAAAATGTCAGTCTCTCGATGTGCAAAACTGATAGAGACATACACCAAGCGACTTACAGCTGTAATCGCAGCAAAAGGTGGCGCTACAAAGTATTAACTTAAGGGGCTGAATAATTTTGCACGCCCAATTTTTCAGTTTTTGATTTGTTAAAAAAGTTTGAAATATCCAATAAATGACGTTCCACTTCATGATTGCATCCCACTTGTTGTTGATTCTTCACAAAACAATACAGTTTTATATCTTTATGGTTGAAGCCTGAAATGTGGCAAAAGGTCGCAAAGTTCAAGGGGGCCGAATACTTTCGCAAGGCACTGTACACATGGTTAGCAGATGTTAATGCGAGTGTAGCGAAATGCTTTTGCTTCTGGTTCTGACATATCATATATACATATGATATGAGTAAGGTATGTAAACACTATTAAAGTGGCATTGTATAAAGTGACTAGTGATCAATTTTTTAAGTGGCCAGTGATTGGGTCTCCATGTAGGGAGCAGCCTCTCTGACACAACACTCCGAGTGTCCTCACCTCCTCCCTGTAGGCTGTTTCGTTGTTGGTAATCAAGCCCATTACTGTTGTGTCGTCTGCTATCTTGATGATTGAGCTGAAGGCGTGCATGGCCACACAGTCGCGGGTGAACAGGTTGTATAGTAGGGGGCTGAGCACGCACCCTTGTGGGGTGTTAAGGGTCAGCGAGGTGGAGATGTTGTTTCCTACCTTCTCCACCTGGTGGCGTCCCGTCAAAGTTCAGGACCCAATTGCACACGGCGGGGTACTATGGTGTTGAATGCTGAGCTGTAGTCAGTGAACAGCATTCTTACATAGGTATTCCTTTTGTCCAGATGTGATTGTGCAGTGTCATGCCTATTGCATCGTCTGTGGACCTGTTAGGGTGGTATGCAAACTGAAGTGGGTCTAGGGTGGCTGGCAAGGTGGAGGTAATATTATCCTTGACTAGTCTGTCAAAGCACTTCATGATGACAGAAGTGAGTGCTACAGGGCGGTAGTCATTTTAGTTAATCTCTTTGCCTTCTTGGGTACAAGAACAATGGTGGCCATCTTGAAGCATGTGGTGACAGCAGACTGGGATAAGGAGAGATTGAATATGTCCGTAAACACAACAGCCAGCTGGTCTGCGCATGCTCTGAGGACACGGCTAGGGATGCTGTCTGGGCCAGCAGCCTTGCGAGGATTAACTTGTTTAAAGGTTTTACTCGCATCGGCCACGGAGAAGGGAGGGCGCAGTTCTTGTTAGCGGGCCGCGATGGTGGCACTGTATTATCCTCAAAGCAGGCAAAGAAGGTGTTTAGTTTGTCTGGAAGTGTGATGTCTGTGACGTGGCTGGTTTTCTAGACCCTGCCACATACGTCTCGTGTCTGAGCCTTTGAATTGCGACTCCACTTTGTCCCTGTACTGACATTTCACTTGTTTGATTGCCTTGCGGAGGGAATAACTACACTGTTTATATTCAGCCATATTCCCAGACCTGTTTCCATGGTTAAATTCGGTGGTTCACGCTTTCAGTTTTGAGCGAATGCCGCTATCCATCAACAGTTTTTGGTTACGGTAGGTTTTAATAGTCACAGCGGGTACAACATCTCCAATGCACTTCCGTATAAATTCACTCAGAGCCAGCGTATAGGTCAATGTTATTCTGTGAGGCTGACCGGAACATATCCCAGTCCGCGTGATCAAAACAATCTTGAAGCATGGATTCCGATTGATCAGACCAGCAGTGAATGGTTCTAGTCACTCTTATTTTATTATTTTATTTATTGAACCTTTATTTAACTAGGAAGGGCTCATTGAGATTAAAATCTCTTTTTCAAGAGCACCCTGGCCAAAATGGGCAGCACCAAGTCATTACAAAAACATTACAGACAGACAACATGAAAAACAAATTATCTAGTAAAAACCATAGAATTCACAAGTGTATAACAAAATCAAAAACAGCAAATTTAAAAACATTGACAGGTCAGGGAATCAGCCTCAAAATCCTTAATCAGTGATTTAAAAAGCACCAATCGGGACAAGTTCTTCCAGTTTAAAAGTATTTTGTAAGGTTTTCCAAGACGATAGAGCAGAGTACATAAAAGCCTTTTTACCAAATTCAGTTCGGACATTAGCAGGATAAAGTCCAACGAACGAAGAGAGTACCCACCACATTTCTGAACAATAAAAATGCACAAATAAAAAAGGTAGTAAACCCAAAATGGCTTTGTAAATAAAAGTATACCAGTAACTGAGCCTACGAGTGACTAGAGAAGGCCAGCCAACCCTGGAAGCCAATCCTGGCTTCAAAAGAAAAACAGGCCTTATTCCTAAAATAAAATCCCAATTTTAGCTTCAATTTTTTTGTAAGTTGTTGACTGTAATTTTAAAAGAGAGGCCGTCATCAATTAAAATTCCACGATATTTATGAGGTTATTACCTCAATATCCTTGCCCTGACAGGTAGTAATAGGTGAAAGGTTCAGAGGTCTATTTCTTGCATTATAAAACACCATTAGTTTAGTTTTGTCAGTATTGAGGATAAGCTTCAATTGACACAAGGTATGTTGAACCGTATAAAAAGCAGTTTGCATGTTCTGGAAAGCTTTTGTAAGAGACGAGGCACAACAGTAAATAACAGTATCATCAGCATAAAAATGAAGTTGTGCATTTTGGACATTTTTGTCTAAATCATTTATATAAATAGTGAATAAGAGAGGACCAAGTACAGAGCCTTGGGGCACACCATTCAAGACCAGACAATTTAACAGACATAAGCCCATCAAATTGAGTGCACTATCAGACAGTTAGCAAACCATGCAACAGCATGCTCTGAAAGACCTACACTCGACAATCTCTGCCTTAGTATAGCATGATCAACTGTATCAAAAGCCTTCGAGAGATCAATATAAAGTAAGACACAGTGCTGTTTTTTGTCAATGTCTTCAGTGATATCATTTAAAACCTTCATGGCTGCTGTAATTTTGCTCTGCTTCTTCCAGGAAGCCCGATTGGTACATTGATCAAATAGAGTTAGTAAATAACTATCTTAGCTGTTCACGTACAAGGGTTAAGTATTTTCACCAGGAGTGACATCTTTGAGATTGGCCTATAATTATTTAAGGGTTGAATCTCCCCCTTTTAAAGTGGTAGGACAAATGCTGATTTCCAGATCTTTGGAATTTCATTACATTCCAGGGTTAGAATGAACAGAGATGTAAGTGGTTCAGCTATGAAATCAGCTGCCAGATTTAAAAAGCAGGGATCCAAAAGATCAGGACCTGCAGGCTTTCTCTGATCTAAGGATTTCAGGGCTTTATGTACCACCTGCACTGAGAATGGCAAAAAGCTAAAAGTTTGACCAGCTCTCACTAGTCATCCACACAGGGTTGTATAGAGACAGAGGACACTGAATAAAACAGCCTACCAGATGATACAAAGAGCTCATTGAAACAATTCAGCATTTCAGGTTTGTCATATATAGCAAGGCCTCGACGAGTCTCCCCCTGGTGGCTGACCTGCTGTACGCCACACAATACATTAAGATGGTAGGAGCAAGATGGCATCGTGGTCGGATTTTCTCAAGGGTTGGCGGGGGAGGGCTTTGTATGCTAAAAAAAGAGAGAGTAGCAGAGTAGAGTAGCAGTGGTCAAGTGTATTACCCCTACGCGTAGGGTAATGTATCAAAATACATTTTATATTTGAGATTCTTCAAAGTTGCTACCCTTTGCCTTGATGACAGCGTTGCACACTCTTGGCATTCTCTCAACCAGCTTCACCTGGAATGCTTTTCCAACAGTCTTGAAGGAGTTCCCACAAATGCTGAGCACTTGTTGGCTGCTTTTCTTTCACTTTGCGGTCCAACTAATCCTAAACCATCTCAATTGGGTTGAGGTCTTGTGATTGTGGAGGCCAGGTCATCTGATGCAGCACTCCATCACTCTCCTTGGTCAAATAGCCCATACACATCCTGGAGGTGTGTTGGGTCATTGTCTTGTTGAAAAACAAATGATAGTCCCACTAAGCGCAATCCAGATGGGATGGCGTATCGCTGAAGAATGCTGTGGTAGTTATGTTGGTTAAGTGTGCCTTGAATTTTAAATAAATCACAGACTGTGTCACCAGTAAAGCACCATCACACCTCCTCGTCCATGCTTCCTGGTGGGAGCCACACATGCAGAGATCATCCGTTCACCCACTCTGCATTTCACAAGACACGGAGGTTGAAACCAAACATCTCAAATTTGGACTCATCAGACCAAAGGACAGATTTCCACCAGTCTAATGTCCATTGCTCGTGTTTCTGGGCCCAAGCAAGTCTCTTATTATTATTGGTGTCTTTTAGTAGTGGTTTATTTGCAGCAATTTGACCATGAAGGCTTGATTCACACAGTCTCCTCTAAACAGTTGATGTAGTCTGTGACTTGAACTCTGTGAAGCATTTATTTGGGCTGCAATCTGAGGTGCAGTGAGCTTATCCTCTGCAGCAGAGGTAACTCTGGGTCTTGTTTTCCTGTGGTGGTCTTCATGAGAGCCAGTTTCATCATAGCGCTTGTTGGTTTTTGCGACTGGACTTGAAAGATCTTGAATTTTCCAGATTGACTGACCTTCATGTCTTAAAGTAATGATGGACAAACTTGGTCTTTTACCAAATAGAGCTGTCTTCTGTATACCATCCATACCTCGTCACAACTCAACTGATTGGCTCAAATGCATTAAGAAGGAAAGAAATTCCACAAATTCACTTTTAACAAGGCACACCTGTTAATTGAAATGCATTCCAGGTGACTACCTCATGAAGCTGTTTGAGAGAATGCCAAGAGTGGGCAGAGCTGTCATCAAGGCAAAGGGTGGCTACTTTGAAGAATCTCAAATATAAAATATATTTTGATTTGTTTAACACTTTTCTGGTTACTACATGATTCCATATGTGTTATTTCATAGTTTTGATGTCTTCACTACTATTCTACAATGTAGAAAATAGTAAAATATAGAAAAACCCTTGACTGAGTAGGTGTCCAAACTTTTGGCTGGTACTGTACATAAACTGTTGCCAAATCCAATGAGTACAGTATAAACCAACAGTCATTACATTACATAGCGTTTTTGGCATGTTTCTCACACCTCTTCTTCCCTTATATTTTCCTCCACGTTAGCGACCTTGGGTGGAGGGTCCTGTGTGTACTGTTGTAGACAGATAAGCCCTACTACTGAGCACACCCCAGCATGCATAAACATGATGGGCTGGCTGACTTTGAAGTGGTTAGGTTAATCTTGCATTAGTGTTGGAAGTGTTTCATATTGAGCTAATATCACACATACCGTTAGACAAAATGGACCTAGGGGAGAAAGAAATTGCAGCGCTAATTGCCAAAGTTATTGCCGAAGGTAAGATACATTTTCTCTTTCAACTGTTAACTATAAATCTTATTTTCTTCATAAAAGTGGTTCTAAAGTAATCACACACATGTTGGTGATTATTTGTTATGCAATGTTGGCCATCTGGCTACATGAAGTTTTGGAGATGGCTGTTCGCCATTGAGACACACAACTTGGCTTTTTCCCATTTATTACATAATCAATAATCTTGTTACAAACACTTACCACTCACTTCTCTGTCCTGTTTCTCATTCTCCTCTATGTAAACACAGCGTCCGACTTGGATAACAACTGTGAGGTTCTGATAACTGGCAAGCAGTACCTGTCCACCCAGGAGTTTGCCTCCGCCATCCCCAACCACCTTCTGCTTGGGTCCCTGCTGGAACACCTGTGCTTTGTCTACGAGAGCGACCCGACCCGCTCACGTATGCTGTTCAAAGGTAAAGAGGATCAACTAAACTCTTTCTCGGTCAATAGAATATTAACATTCTCTGGTTGTTGTGTAGAGGGAGGTTAGGATATGATTTTTTTTTTTAAACATCACTGACTTCTGTAAAAAAAATATTTTGTTGTGTGAAAAATCATGAGAAGAAAAAAAGAACTTGTGAAAAACAAACACTACAGTGAATAACTGCCCTCTACAGTCATTGGTCAGCGTTTAGCAGCGATGAACCTCCTCTCCCCATTGGCCATCAGTGAGGAGTTCAGTTCAGTCAGACTCCAGCACAACAGAGCCTTCATTGAACTACTGGATGCTGCCAGCACCTCCCTGTTCCCACAGGTAACACTTGATGTGGCCATTTAGTGATAATGTAGTGTGGGACATGCATGGTCAAGTTTCTTGTTTATCATTGATATTCACTCAATGACAGTTTCTTTTCCTGCCATTTCAGGGTCAAAGATTATGTAATACAGATAGCCAGAGCCTTACGCTAAGGTAAGATTAGTACAGGAAAAAAATGGCACTTGTCTTTTTCTACTAGTGTTGACTTGTCTCACTTAGCTACTAGTGTTGTCTCACCTAGCTATCTTAAGATAAATGCACTAATTGTAAGTTTCTCTGGATAAGAGCGTCTGCTAAATGACTAAAATGTCAAAATAAATTAAATGTACTGCTGTGTACGTTGTGAAAGGATCTTGAGGATCTGTCTCTTTGCTTATTATCCTCCTCACCGTAGACCAACAGAAGGTCTGTTCCAGGCACAGGCGTCGCGCTACCTCAGCGAGTTTGAAGAGCTCTCTAGACTTGGAAAAGGATCCTATGGCAAAGTCTTTAAGGTATTGTCTAGTCAAAATAAAAATGATACCAGAGTATTAATATAACCTACAGTGGAATAATTTCCCCCTCTTCGTTTTGGTCATGTGCTTTCCAGGTAACAAACAAGCTGGATGGCCAGAAGTATGCTGTGAAGAAAATTCTCATCAAGAATGTTTCACGGGAAGACTGCATGAAGGTATGTTTTTTATATATATATATATATATATATATATATATATATATATATATATATATATATATATATATATATATATATATATATATATATACATACACACACATACACATATATATATATATACACACACACACACACACACACACACACACACACACACACACACACACACACACACACACACACACACACACACACACACACACACACACACACACACACACACACACAATTCATTTAAAATGTATTGTGTTTTTATGATCCAAAAATGCAGTATACTTCAGTGCACTATTCGATAATGGACACAAGTGTGTTTGTCATTGAGTATTTTCCTGTCTTTGTTTCAGGTTCTCAGAGAAGTTAAAGTGTTATCCAGTCTTCAGCACATCAATGTAGTGGGCTACCACACTGCCTGGATGGAGCATGTCGCACCTGCTTTTATCAGTGACTTCCGTTACTTCTCTCCTCTGACGTGTTCGAAATTCAAATGATTTCATTTATTCATAGCTAACCTCTCTTCATTATTGTTTGTTTTTTCATTTACATTTCTCTATTTCAGACCCTGCATCAATATTCCCTGCACTGGAAACGCCTGCGCTGCCAGAACGGTACCATTATTATCTCATATAACTGAATTACAAGACCAGTTATGATTGAATATCATATTAGATTCTGAAACATGTATTTTCCCACTCTCACAGCACTGAGGAGAGTACCGGCAGTAGCAACAGCTCCTCAGTAGTCTTTGAGAGCTCAGATCACTCCAAGGAGCCAGTGGCCATTGCAAAAGTACCAGAGATCCTCCGGGTGAAAGCCCTGGGCCCTAAAGAGGAGAAGAGCACACAGGCAGTGTGTCCTAAAACCATGCGCCACACCCGTGTCTCAGAGAACTTTGTCCCCTGTGTGTTCCTGGGACGGCGTGGCCTGACACCGGACGGTTGCCCTGTGGTCAGCTGGGATGGCTCGGCCCTGTCAGAGGAGGCCTCAGGAACCAGGAACAAGATGGAGCTGAACAACAACTCCTACATCGACGTGGGGAGCGAGGAATGGGACACGAAATGCCCCACCAAGGAGGTATTGATACTGTGTAACCTGTATAATGTAGCTCTGTAGGGCCTCTTATCCTGTTGTTTTAACACAATCCTCTAACCTTCCAACTCTGACATCTACAAATGTCCCCTGTATATACACTACCAGTCAAAAGTTTTAGAACACCTACTCATTCAAGGGTTTTTCTTTATTTTTTACTATTTTCTACATTATAGAATAATAGTGAAGACATCAAAGCTATGAAATAACACATAGGGAATCATGTAGTAACCAGAAAAGTATTAAACAAATCCAAATATATTTTATATTTGAGATTCTTCAAAGTAGCCACCCTTTGCCTTGATGACAGCTTTGCACACTCTTGGCATTCTCTCAACCAGCTTCAACTGGAATGCTTTTCAAACAGTCTTGAAGGACTTCCCACATATGCTGAGCATAACATATCACACTGCGGTCCAACTCATCCCAAACTATCTCAATTGGGTTGAGATCTGGTCATCTGATGTAGCACTCCATCACTCTTCTTCTTGGTAAAATAGCCCTTATACACCCTGGAGGTGTTTTGGGTCATTGTCCTGTTGAAAAACAAATGATAGTCCCACTAAGCCGAAACCAGATGGAATGGCGTATTGCTGCAGAATTCTGTGGTAGCCATGCTGGTTAAGTGTGCCTTGAGTTCTAAATAAATCATAGACAGTGTCACCAGCAAAGCACCACCACCCCTCCTACATGCTTTATGGTGGAAAATACACATGCGGAGATCATCCGATCATCCGTTCACCCACACCGTGTCTCACAAAGATCCAAAAAGACTCATCAGACCAAAGGACAAATTTCTAACTGTCTAATGTCCATTGCTCGTGTTTCTTGGCCCAAGCAAGTCTTCTTCTCATTGGTGTCCTTTTAGTATATTTTTTTTGCAGCAATTCGACCATAAAGGCCTGATTCACACAGTCTCCTCTGAACAGTTGATGTTGAGATGTGCCTGTTACTTGAACTCTGAAGCATTTATTTGCGTTACAATTTCTGAGGCTGGCAACTCTAATGAACTTATCCTCTGCAGCAGAGGTAACTGGGTCTTCCATTCTTGGGAGAGACAGTTTCATTATAGCGCTTGAGGGTTTTTGCGACTGCACTTGAAATGTTCCATATTGACAGACCTTCATGTCTTAAAGTAATGATGTACTGCTGTTTCTCTTTGCTAATTTGAGCTGTTCTTGCCATAATATGGGCTTGGTCTTTTACCAAATAGGGCTTTCGTCTGTATACTAACCATACCTTGTCACAAAACAACTGATTGGCTCAAACACATTAAGAAGGAAAGAAATTCCACAAATTAACTTTTTAACAAGGCACACCTGTTAATCGAAATGTATTCCAGGTGACTATCTCATGAAGCTGGTTGAGAGAATGCCAAGAGTGTGCAAAGCTGTCATTAAGGCTAAGGGTGGCTATTTGAAGAATCTCAAATGTAGAATTTTTTGGGGGGGTTACTACATGATTCCATATGTGTTATTTCATAGTTTTGTTCTCTTCACTATTATTCTACAATGTAGGAAATAATAAAACATAAAGAAAAACCCTTGAATGAGTAGGTGTTCTAAAACTTTTGCCTGGTAGTTTATAGATTCTCTTTTTGTCAAACTGATTTTACTGGACACTATTCTATGGCTACCTCAGGTGCAGTTCCACCTCATGCTGTATATTCAGATGCAGTTGTGTGAACGTTCACTCAAAGACTGGATCTCCGAGAGAACCACCGAACACATCTCACAAAGTGAGCATATATAACTTTCACAATAAGATGCACCCCTTTGTTGCTTTCACTCTTCATTCAACATTATCAATGTTTTGATTACGTTTCTATTCTGCAGAATCTGTTAGAGTATGTTTTGGCTTTTGTTTTACAGATCCTTATGGGTCTGTGGACATCAAACAAACCCTTAGCATTCTACATAAAATACTTGAAGGAGTGGAATACATTCACTCTAGAAGTATCATGCACAGAGACCTGAAGGTATGTTCTTTATTATTTAATTTCACAAGAATAGAAGTACACAATCAAATGGTCACAAAGGAGGTTTTGTCTCAGGTAGATCACATGAGGTAATGCGTGTTCAAATGTAAAAGTAACATGCTTTCACCTTAATGGACAGGGGGAGTTAGACTCTTTGAGGCATTGTGAAGTCCTCCATATTGGGAAAGCGGGGGAACCGAGGTGGGACTTCATCACCCTCCTTAACAAATGTGACATTCTGGTCAAAGTAGAATTTGCTGCAGAGCACCCTGAGGCACTTTACAAACCATAATATAACTGCCTCAATGGGCACTTTGGAAATCAAGTTAACTACGTATCATGGCTATTATGCATCAGTTACAGTGGCTTGCGAAAGTATTCACCCCCTTGGCATTTTTACTATTTTGTTGCCTTATAACCTGGAATTAAAATTGATCTTTGGGGGGGGTTGTATCATTTGATTTACACAACATGCCTACCACTTTGAAGATGCAAAATATTTTTTATTGTGAAACAAACCACAAATAACACAAACTAAACTTAGGCATGCATAACTATCCCCCCCCCACCCCAAAGTCAATACTTTGTTGAGCCACCTTTTGCAGCAATTACAGCTGCAAGTCTCTTGGGGTATGTCTCGAAACTTGGCACATCTAGCAACTGGGATTTTTGCCCATTCTTCAAGGCAAAACTGCTCCAGCTCCTTCAAGATGGATGGGTTCTGCTGGTGTACAGCAATCTTTGAGTCATAGCATAGATTCTCAATTGGATTGAGTTCTGGGCTTTGACTAGGCCATTCCAAGACATTTAAATGTTTCCCCTAAAACCACACGAGTTTTGCTTTAGCAGTATGCTTAGGAGCATTGTCCTGCTGGAAGGTGAACCTCCGTCCCAGTCTCAAATCTCTGCAAGACTGAAACAGGTTTCCCTCAAGAATTTCCCTGTATTTAGTGCCATCCATCATTCCTTCAATTCTGACCAGTTTCTCAGTCTCTGCTGATGGAATAACATCCCCACAGCATGATGCTGCCACCACCATGCTTCACCGTAGGGATGGGGTGATGAGAGGTGTTTGGTTTGGACCGGACATAGCGTTTTCCTTGATGGCCAAAAAGCTCAATTTTAGTCTCATCTGACCAGAGTACCTTCTTCCATATGTTTGGGGAGTCTCCCACATGCCTTTTGGCGAACACCAAATGTGTTTGCTTGTTTTTTTTCTTTAAGCAATGGCTTTTTTCTGGCCACTCTTCCGTAAAGTCCAGCTCTGTGGAGTGTATGGCTTAAAGTGGTCCTATGGACAGATACTCCAATCTCTGCTGTGGTGCTTTGCAGCTCCTTCAGGGTCATTTTTGGTCTCTTTGTTGCCTCTCTGATTAATGCCCTCCTTGCCTGGTCTGTGAGTTTTGGTGGGCGGCCATCTCTTGGCAGGTTTGTTGTTGTGCCATATTCTTTAAAACATTTTAAATAATGGATTTAATGGTGCTCTGTGGGATGTTCAAAGTTTCAGATATTCTTTTGTAACCCAACCCTGATCTGTACTTCTCCACAACTTTGTCCCTGACCTGTTTGGAGAGCTTCTTGGTCTTCATAGTGCTGCTTGCTTGGTGGTGCCCCTTGCTTAGTTGTGTTGCAGATTCTGGGGCCTTTCAGAACAGGTGTGTATATATACTGAGATCATGTGACACTTAGATTGCACAGAGGTGGACTTAATTAGTTAAATAATGTGACTTCTGAAGGTAATTGGTTGCACCAGATCTTATTTAGGGGCTTCATAGCAAGAGGGGGAATACATACCACTTTTCAGTTTCTTTTTTCATTTCACTTCACCAATTTGGACTATTTTGTGAATGCCCATTTACATAAAATCCAAATAAAAAATATATTTAAATTACAGGTTGTAACGCAACAAAATAGACAACTCCAAGGGGGTGAATACGTTTGCAAGGCATTGTATATCTACAGAAGATAAAGTTTGCTTCTGTTTCCTGTTAGTGTTTGTTTAATAGCCTACTGATTCTGTGAGCACCAAGCCTCATGCAATGGCAAAATGTCGGATTC
The DNA here is from genome assembly GCF_021184085.1 of Oncorhynchus gorbuscha. NCBI lineage: Eukaryota > Metazoa > Chordata > Actinopteri > Salmoniformes > Salmonidae > Oncorhynchus > Oncorhynchus gorbuscha. The sequence goes on from NC_060178.1 coordinate 93,930,259, forward strand.
GGCAGTTTTTAATCTTTGCTATGCGGTAATAAAGGCTTTACTATTTTATTACCATCGTGCTCTTTCTTGAGTAATTTGTGTGTCTTAATTAGTTAATAAAGGTGTGCTTAAAGCATCAAACAAGCTCAGTTTATATGTAGTTGGTTTTATTCAAACACACAGGTTGTGTCTGTCATATATGGAAAAATAAGTTTAAACATTTCAAACAATCGATCGGTTGACCAATATTTTTTGTTGTCAGGGACAGCCCTAAATTCAGCATCTGAAACATTTACGTTCGTTTCGAAGAAGATCCTACTAAAGCATTTGTCGCTTTGCTTTACAAATCAGTGTTTTACAAACTAGGGGTCGATTTTAAAATGGGGTCCCGAGAGGAGAAAATCCAAAAAATAAAATTTAAAAAATTGCGCTTGGTTCATAGTTCCCGGGGTTATGTCAGTAACCTCCGGTAGCCGCTAGATGTGGTTGTAATAAACAGAATGTTTTTTGTTTTCTTCCTACCAATGTGGCTCTATCACGTGTATATGTCTTCTGTTTCCCGCTACAATTTTTACAAGTCTTATTAGAACAGAATGGACAAGACCAGGTGCTAAATTAGACTGGGGGGAAAAGATCATCATTGATGATGATCTAGTCTACACAAAAGATCATAAAAAAGTATTGCCTGAGGATCTTCTGAATTTCCCAATACCTTTCTGATGCATTTCAGCAGGGGCGCAACTTTCACTGGGGACATGTCCCTCCCACCCCCACATTCTGAAATAAAGATGTTGCCCCCCCCCCAGTTTTATCATTGGAATGTGATACAAACTGAGGTAAAGGTGTGCTTTAGGACCATGCGGACGCCTCCGAGCGGTCGGATAGGCTGTTTTGGAGTGTTTATCCGACTGTGTATCCGACTTCTAAAACCAAATGCATGCCCATGCATTTGTCACTTCAAACCATACTTTACGTTTTAAATACTGTCAAAAGTACTGTCTGACTGATTTGTAATAGACTTTCATAGCCCCAATTAAAAAAGTAAACATTGGCTATTGATTACATCACTTTTTTTACATGGTGGGGTTGCACCATCTTTTAAAATATCAAAATGGGGTCGTGGCCCAAAAACGTTTGGGAACCCCTGCTCTACATTATTGAAAAGTTGCGTGTTTGGTTATCGTGAAATCCTGGTTTTCAGCCTCAACAGTAGCCTCGGAACAGCCAATTCCAGCGCTGTACTCTGTCAGTGCTCTGATGCTGTTTCTGAAGAATTGGCAAGTTTGGAAACGTCAACATTCTTCATTGCTGGTGACGTCGATATGGATTAGATTTTGGTGACGACCCGTATTTTCTATTAGATTTAGGCCTATCCTACCTGAGCTATATTATTTTAAGAATAACTTGATTTGTAAAGTGCTTTTTAAACATAACACATAGATGCATCATATTTGTGCAGCTGATATTTAGAGCATTTTGAGGGGCCAAGTAAAGGGGTCACCGCAGTCAGGGTATCAGACCCTGTGACTGATAACGCACTGGCAGATATTTAGAGCATTTTGAGGGGCCAAGTAAAGGGGTCACCGCAGTCAGGGTATCAGACCCTGTGACTGATAACGCACTGGCAGATATTTAGAGCGTTTTGAGGGGCCAAGTAAAGGGGTCACCGCAGTCAGGGTATCAGACCCTGTGACTGATAACGCACTGGCAGATATTTCAGCTAGAAAAAAATGACATGTTTTTAAACACTTGCCTGTCTTTGAAGTGTAGAAAAAACAGTACGGTATTTCCAAATCTGAACAGGTTCGTTGACGGGTGAGATTTAAAAATGTGATAATACTAGACACATCTCCTTTAACTATTGCTTCATTAATTTTAAACTGCATATCATCAAATTGAGTTCCACCCCCTTTTGCCCTTAGAAAAGACTAAATTCGTCAGGGCATGGACTCTAAAAGTGGTTGAAAGCGTTCCACATTGTGTTTGGCCCATGTTGACTCCAATGCTTCCCACAGTTGTGTCAAGTTGGCTGAATGTCCTTTGGGTAGTGGACCTTTCTTGATACACATGGGAAACTGTTGCATTTCTTGACACACTCAAACCGGTGCGCCTGGCAGCTGCTACCACATCCCGTTCAAAGGCACTTGAATCTTTTGTCTTGCCCATTCACCCTCTGAATGGAACAAATACACAATCCATGTCTCAATTCTCTTAAGCAAGGCTTTAAAAAAATCCTTCTTTGACCTCTCCCCTTCATCTACACCGATTGAAGTGGATTTAACAGGTGACATCAATAAGGGATCATAGCTTTCAACTGGATTAGCCTGGTTGGTCTGTGTCATGGAAAGAGCATGTGTTCCTAATGTTTCGTACACTCTGTGTACACCGCATGCATTAGGGGTTAAGACATGGTTTGTTACTAATATTACCCATTTGAAATTACATTTTAAAAAATTAAAAAGTTGAACAATATACTAAAGCATTAATGTGGCCTAGTGGTAATGACAAAATAGAATTGCATTTTGGAGTAGAATCCTTCTTTTAGAATCTCCTATAGCATTATGACCTCACACTCACCATACAAATATGATATATAAATGTTTTACATTTTGTATGCTTTTGTTTTATAGCCCAGGAATATTTTCTTGCATGGACTTGACTGCCATGTGAGGATTGGAGACTTTGGACTGGCTTGCAGGGATATAATAATGGATGACGAGGCAAAGCCACCCTCCACCTCTCAGAACACCGGTGAGAAACAGATTTAATCCATTTTTCTAATGTGTCTATCAACACAAGCTCAGTGGTTGTAACAGTTGTTACAATATATTTATCTATGTAAACACTCAACATCTCAAAGATGTATACAGTGTATCAAATCAAAGTGGACACTTGTAGGTATAGGTGTAATTCCTGAAATCGCCAGTAGATGGGGCTATGGCTCTGCATCCAAATTCCTTTCTATGACAACATTTTGCCTGGTTGGTTCTGGTACTGTATATTTTTGACACTGCTTGAAATCTTTCTGCAGGTTCCTCACACACCACTGGAGTGGGGACATTTGTTTATGCTGCACCTGAACAACTGGAGGGCTCCCACTATGATTCAAAGGTAAATCATCTCCATCATTTCAGAAATATTTGACATAACAAAATTACTTGGCACAATTATTTATTTAACCTTTTATTTAACCAGGTAGGCAAGTTGAGAACAAGTTCTTATTTACAATTGCGACCTGGCCAAGATAAAGCAAAGCAGTTCGACACATACAACAACACAGAGTTACACATGGAGTAAAACAAACATACAATCAATAATACAGTAGAAAAATATGTCTATATACAATATGAGCAAATGAGGTGAGAAGGGAGGTAAAGGCAAGAAGGAAAAACGGGCCATGGTGGCGAAGTAAATACAATATAGCAAGTAAAACACTGGAATGGTAGAATGCAGTGGAAGAATGTGCAAGGTAGAGAGAGAAATAATGGGGAGCAAAATAAATAAATACAGTAGGGGGAGAGGTAGTTGTTTGAGCTAAATGTATAGATGGGCTATGCACAGGTGCAGTAATCTGTGAGCTGCTCTGACAGCTGGTGAGGGAGATAAGTGTTTCCAGTTTCAGAGATTTTTGTAGTTCGTTCCAGTCATTGGCAGCAGAGAACTGGAAGGAGAGGCGGCCAAAGAAAGAATTGGTTTTGGGGGTGACCAGAGAGATATACCTGCTGGAGCGCATGCTACAGGTGGGTGCTGCTATGGTGACCAGCGAGCTGAGATAAGGGGGGACTTTACCTGCCAGGTTCTTGTAGATGACCTGGAGCCAGTGGGTTTGGCGACGAGTATGAAGCGAGGGCCAGCCAATGAGAGCGTACAGGTCTCAGTGGTGGGTAGTATATGGGGCTTTGGTGACAAAATGGATGGCACTGTGATAGACTGCATCCAATTTATTGAGTAGGGTATTGGAGGCTATTTTGTAAATGACATCGCCGAAGACGAGGATCGGTAGGATGGTCAGTTTTACAAGGGTATGTTTGGCAGCATGAGTGAAGGATACTATGTTGCGAAATAGGAAGCCAATTCTAGATTTAAATTTGGATTGGAGATGTTTGATGTGAGTCTAGTAGGAGAGTTTACAGTCTAGCCAGACACCTAGGTATTTGTAGTTGTCCACATATTCTAAGTCAGAACCGTCTAGAGTAGTGATGTTGGACAGGCGGGCAGGTGCAGGCAGCGATCGGTTGAAGAGCATGCATTTAGTTTTACTTGTATTTAAGAGCAATTGGAGGCCATGGAAGGAGAGTTGTATGGCATTGAAGCTCGTCTGGAGGGTTGTTAACACAGTGTCGAAAGAAGGGCCAGAAGTATACAGAATGGTGTCGTCTGCGTGGATCAGAGACTCACCAGCAGCAAGAGCGACATCATTGATGTATACAGAGAAGAGTCGGTCCAAGAATTGAACCCTGTGGCGCCCCCATAGAGATTGCCAGAGGCCTGGACAACAGGCCCTCCGATTTAACACACTGAACCATAATCAGAGAAGTAGTTTGTGAACCAGGCGAGGCAATCATTTGAGAAACCAAGGCTATCGAGTCTGCCGATGAGGATGTGGTGATTGACAGAGTCGAAAGCTTTGGCCAAGTCAATGAATACGGCTGCACAGTAATGTTTCTTATCGATGGCGGTTAAGATATCGTTTAGGACCTTGAGCGTGGCTGAGGTGCACCCATGACCAGCTCTGAAACCAGATTGCATAGCGGAGAAGGTATGGTGGGATTCGAAATGGTCGGTAATCTGTTTGTTTACTTGGCTTTCGAAGACCTTAGAAAGGCATGGTAGGATAGATATAGGTCTGTGGCAGTTTGGGTCAAAAGTGTCCCCCCCTTTGAAAAGGAGGATGACCGCAGCTGCTTTCCAATCTTTGGGAATCTCAGATGACACGAGAGGTTGAACAGGCTAGTAATAGGGGTTGCAACAATTTCGGCAGATAATTTTTAGAAAGAAAGGGTCCAGATTGTCTAGCCTGGCTGATTTGTAGGGGTCCAGATTTTTCTGCTCTTTCAGAGCATCAGGTGAATTAGTGTGAGTTGTCTACATAAAACAAATGTATATAGAATTATAATAAGGACAATATAAAATTTGTATTTATAAACCAATTGATACACAGTATATCAATACATAAAACATATTTACACATCAAGGACAACAACCACCCGAGCCACTGCCTGTTCACCCCGCTATCATCCAGAAGGCGAGGTCAGTACAGGTGCATCAAATCTGGGAGAGAAGCTGTTTTTCAGTCTCTCGATCTCAAGGCCATCAGACTGTTAAATAGCCATCACTAGCACATAGAGGCTGCTGCCTATATACATAGACTTGAAATCACTGGCCACTAATAAATGGAACACTAGTCACTTTAATAATGTCTACATATCTTGCATTACTCATCTCGTATGTATATACTGTATCTTATTCTATGCCGCTCTGACATTTCTCGTCCATATGTATATATTCTTTATTCCATTAATTTACTTAGATTTGTGTGTATTGGGTATATGTTGTGTAATTGTTAGATATTACTGCACTTTCAGAGCTAGAAGCACAAGCATTTTGCTACACATTTTGCAATAATATCTGCTAAAAACATGTATGTGCTGATTTGATTTGGATCACTATGCCTTTTCTTCTGGCCTGCAGTCAGACATGTACAGTGTAGGAGTGGTGGCCCTGGAGCTGTTCCAGCCCTTTGGGACAGAGATGGAGCGCGTGCGTACACTAGGAGACCTCCGTGAGGGGAAGGTCCCAGACTCCTTCTCCCAGTGCTGGCCTGTTCTGGCCAAGTACATTACACTGCTGACCAGCAGAGACCCCTCTCTACGACCCAGCGCCACACAGCTGCTGCAGAGCGAGCTGTTCAGCAGCAAAGACATGGTATGGATGAACAGGCTGGCTGGGAACGAGACTACCATTTTGATAGATATGTGCTTGATGTACTTGTTAAATTTCAGCTTGCCATATTTACGCTGCTATTGATCAAGTTCAAACAGACATGAGCCAAATGCTAGTAGCATTGTTTGGCTATAAATATTTGCCCTAGGTCACTTTGACACTGCAACCAGGTTCAATCTGGTGCCAAACTACTAAAAGTAAATATCAGGAGAAGAGTGTTAAACATTTATCACAGATCAAACATCTCCAATGGCCCTCTTCTCTTTCCAGGTTATCCATGGCTTGCAGAGAAGGGTTGAAGAGCAGGAAGAGGAGATAGTTCGACTCAGGAGAGAGATCAGTCAGCTACAGACTCAGAGCACGCAACAGGCATCCCATCCAACTGACAAGACCTGACATCAACCACCTCTGCCCATCTTCAAACCCAATATATTCAAACCCTTTACCTTACCACATTAATAATTTGGTGCACATGGTTGAATGTGTGTGTGGATCTAACACTGTGACATTAACGTTTTAAAACTGTACAATAAATCTTATTTAATTTACTCTCATTGTAGACAATATTTTTTATCCGGTCAAGATTCATTTACATAATTTGTGGTTACGTCTAATATACTCATATGATGAAGGTAATCAAGCCAACAAGGCTTGTATTTGTTTGACCACTTGAATTCCAGGAAATTAATTAGACACTCACTCCCGTTAATTGTTGTTCTGCATGCCTCAAACAGTCATGAATCGTCTGGGAGCACAGTTGTTGTATAAGCTTTGCTTAAGAACGATCCAAATCCAATATAATGCATAAAAACGATCCTTTAACGGTTTACCCGTTGCATCTCATCATAAAGGTCAAGGCGTGTAAGTGCTTTCTACGACTCCCGTGAACACGTTTCACACTGAGCCTCAGCGAATCAAGAGTTCCTTTCATCCGTAGTACCCGGATTTACCCGTAGGGAAATTAGCTACGTCATTGTTCACGGACTGACTACAGCTGGAAATAATACATGGACATGCACGTATAATAATATATTTATTTAAAAAATACAGGTAAGAGCATGTATGTTGTATTAAATACTGAGCATTGTATTAGTCTAGTTGGAGAAGTCCAAATGATTTAACCCATTGGGTTTTTCTGTAGTTAGCCTATACCGGGCGGCTCACTGAGTGTCATGTCGGAGGCGAGCGCTCAACCACCGGTGAATTTTAAATCTTGAGCCCCTCTTTAGAACGTAGTTAGCCTAGCAGCTAGCTAGCCATCTTTCCCATAGATAAACATGTGAATGCTAAAATGGTTCGGCGTTAAAGTCTCAGGTTTATCAAGGAACCATATACATAAACACCACATGTATTGTTTTACCACCGAAAAGGCCAGCTACCTTGCATTGTACCAATGATTGCTAACCAACGTAGTTCGTTATTGTTGCACAATGACAATGCTCATAGCCCAATTTGGGCAGTATTGTTAGCTACGTTTTGCCGTTACCATGGCGTTTGTGGTTACCATACGTGCACACCTCAGAATAAGACATTCTGAACGTGTTCATAAGAAATACGACATTTTTTACTTTCCTAGCATTTATTTCAAAAACAGGGTAAGAAAGTTTGAAATGATATTTTCTGATCTTTTGAATTACGTGTTAGAGGCCTATCGCGTTCGCTAAAGCCTCAGCCAGCCAGACTGCCAGGCAGAGGTGGGACTTGGGAGGAACAGTTGTCGTAAACGTGCGTGTAAAAAGTCCATCTTAATGGTTAACATTATTTGTTTGAAACGATTGTCGCTTGAAAGTCCTAGGAATACTACTTTGATTTATTGTTAACTTAAAATCCATGTAGCTAATTTTGCTTTTGACTCGTAATCATCAGCTAGTTTGCTACCGCATTTTGGTAATTTGCGTCTCTGCTAGGTAAAAATGGGGAAATAGTGTCCCTGCTAGGTACTGTACTAACGTCAGAACGCTTTCAACTAACGTTCGTTAGTAGCTATGTGCTAAAAATGCTTGCTAAGTCAGCTTCTTGCACAGACAGCAGAGCGGTACAGTATATTAGAAAGCAGGATCAGTTACATTTGATAAACAACATTATTTTCTGTTTCATTAAGAAAGCAAAACATATGTTTGGTTGTTGAGTCAATTAGACCATGCCCATTTCATGTTTTTTCAAAAAACTAAAATGCCTCGAACTTAGTTCAACTGTCATACTCTATCAGAACCCAAACTATAAGCATGTTTTACTCAAATGTTTGTAAACAAATACTATATAGCCTCAATTGTTGAAACTATAATTGTGATATCATGGATGGTCTGGTCTTGCATTTATAGCGCTGTCCAATACATTTCTCCAGCCCCATCCCTCAGCTTTTTACCGAAACAGGTTCGGGGGTTTTGTTATTGTTTCGAATGCTGATTGCCCCTTTAAGATCAAAGCGTCCCTATTCTGATTTTGGAGAAAGATGGTTTCTTTCCCTGGAAATCTTTCACCAAAGATGGTGCATAAATTAAAATGTCTTACTCAGGTCTTTTACCATTGAAATAATTCTCAGTTTTGGTCTGCTTAGTTGTATGACTATATGAACCAGAAAAAATGAGGGAGTGAGATGTCTCGCTTCCTCATCCGTCTCTGGTTTCACTTTAGTGTTTGTTCCTGTATGTCACGTGTCGTTACTGCTGGCTAACCCTGCTCTATCCCTATTTGTAACTGATCAAACCAGCAAGGATATCAACAAAACGTTCCTAGACTTTATATGAAAAAATAAACAACACGCATGTAAGAAGTCTGTAATATCAAACCAAAGAGCTGATGGTGGGCTGGAAGTACTAGATTTCTTTGATATCAACAATACCTTTTAAAGTGAACTTGATAAAAAGATGTACGATTAGCTCAGAATCTATATGGTACTTCATTCCCTGTCATATTTTATTGTGGGGTCTTCAATTTTTGTGGAAGTGCAATTATTCTCCAGCTGAATTACCCATCAAACTGTCCAAATTTCATGAACATGCCCTTTTAGCCTGGAAACTGTCATGTCCTCCCCACACCAGGCATTTCTGTAGAACAACAAAGATATTGTTGTTAAAAACAAGTCTTTGTTCTTTCCTAAGTGGGTCGCAATAAATATTATATTTGTGCTTGATTTATTTGATAAAGAAGAAAATATACTCTCTTATAGAAAGTTCTTAGAAACATAACTTCCCAATACATTATAAATAATTGTATTCTATATGCAAAGCAATACCTGCAGGACTGATTAAATTAATGAAATCTCATTTGTGTTTTGGTGAACATGTCATGATAGATGCACAATTTACGTTAGGTAGACCCCTGCTGGATAAGAAATGTAATACATTCATAAAGAACTTTTTCACTCCAAGAACAAGATCTCTTGTGGGATATTCTTCTGGAACGCACATAGTACTGAAATTGAATGGAAGAAAGCTTGGTTGCTTCCTCACAAATTTGTATATCAAATAAAGTAAAATAATTCACTTTAAAATCTTGCACAAACTATATCCTTGCAATAACCTGTCTAAATTAATTGTTTTAGAGGACACATGTATTTTATTTGATAAAGAAGGAGAAACTATAATACACATTTTGACTCTGTGAAGTAATTTTGGAGCGAGTTAAGTATTTAAATTTTTAATTTCATCAATAAGACCCATGAATTTACAATGAAAGATGTGATATGTTATTATTCAAATGAAAACAAAACCACTGAATTAGTAGTTAATTTCTTTGGTAAATTTTATATACACAAACTAATGTTTGAAATCTGTCTCTAAATCCAATATCTAATAAAATCCCTAGAATTAGTCAATAACAACAAAAAAAACATTTTTACAGCTCTATCATATATACAACTGTAACCCCTGGTTTTGTTATCCTTTTTTTTAGGAATTTAAACTTTTGAAAGTCAATCCTTGTGATTTTTGTTTATTCAGAAAAAAATATACATGTAGAGATGTCGTATGTTTGTATTGTAATTTGAAATGTTATATAAAAATCAAATGTTGTCCATGTGACTTCAGTAGTAGATAACTACACTGAACAAAACTAAACGCTACATGCAACAATTTTAAAGATTTTACTAAGTTTATATAAGGAAATCAGTCAATTGAAATAAATTCATTAGGCCATAATCTATGAATTTCTCATGACTGGGAATACAGATATGCATCGGTTGGTCACAGATACCTTAAAAAATACGTAGGGGCGTGGATCAGAAAACCAGTCCGTATCTGGTGTTACCACAATTTACGTCATGCAGCGTGACATCTCCTTCGCATACAGTTGATCAGGATGTTGATTGTGACCTGTCGAATGTTGTCCCACTCCTCCAATGACTGTGCGAAGTTGTGGTAATTGGTGGAAACTGGAACACTCTGTTGTACACGTAGATCCAGAGCATCCCAAACATGCTCAATGGATGACGTCTGCTGGCTATGCAGGCCATGGAAGAACTGGGACATGTTCAGCTTCCGTGTGTATTAAAATGTAATTGATCTAAAATGAAATTGTGTTCATTGCCCGTAGCGTATGCCTGCCCATACCATTACCCCACCGCCACCATGGGGCACTCTGTTCACAACACTGACATAAGCAAACCGCTTGCCCACACAATGCTATACACACTTTCTGCCATCTGCCCAGTACAGTTGAAACTGTGATTCTTCCGTGAAGAGCACACTTCTCCAGCGTGCCAGTGGCCATCAAAGGTGAGCATTTGCCCACAGAAGTCAGTTACAATGCTGAACTGCAGAAATTCTTGGGTTGTCCAAACCCACAGTTTCATCAGCTGTCCGGGTGGCTGGTTTCAGATGATTCCGCAGGTGAAGAAGCTGGATGTGGAGATCCTGGGCTGGCGTGGGTACACGTGGTCTGCGGTTGTGAGTCCGGTTGGACGTACTGCAAAATTCTCTAAAACGAGGTTAGAGGTAGTTTATGGTAGAAAAATTAACATTCAGCTCTGGTGGACATACCTGCCAATTGCACACGCCCTCAACTTGAGACATCTGTGGCATTGTGTGACAAAACTGCGCATTTTAGTGTCCTTTTATTGTCCCCAGCACAAGGTGTACCTGTGTAATGATCATGCTGTTTATTCAGCAGCTTGATTTGCCACACCTGTCACGTGGTACGGATATCTTGGCAAGGAGAAATGCTCACTAACAGGGATATAAACAAATTTGTGCACAACATTTTAGAAATATGTTTTTTGAGATGTTATTTCAGATCAGGAAAAATGGGACTAACACTTGTTGCATTTATATTTTTGTTCAGTATAATAACATTATACAGTGCTAGCTGTGCCACCAGAGACTCTGGGCTCGAGCGGCGCACAATTTTTAAATGTTTTATTTCACCTTTATTTAACCAGGTAGGCTAGTTGAGAACAAGTGATAAATGATCAGATGGTCATGTACAGGTAGAGATATTGGTGTGCAAAAGAGCAGAAAAGTAAATAAATAAAAACAGTATGGGGATGAGGTAGGTAAAAATGGGTGGGCTATTTACCAATAGATTATGTACAGCTGCAGCGATCGGTTAGCTGCTCAGATAGCAGATGTTTGAAGTTGGTGAGGGAGATAAAAGTCTCCAACTTCAGTGATTTTTGCAATTCTTTCCAGTCACAGGCAGCAGAGAACTGGAACGAAAGGCGGCCAAATGAGGTGTTGGCTTTAGGGATGACCAGTGAGATACACCTGCTGGAGCGCGTGCTACGGTTGGGTGTTGCCATCGTGACCAGTGAACTGAGATAAGGCGGATCTTTACCTAGCATGGACTTGTAGATGACCTGGAGCCAGTGGGTCTGGCGACGAATATGTAGCGAGGGCAAGCTGACTAGAGCATAGAAGTCGCAGTGGTGGGTGGTATAAGGTGCTTTAGTGACAAAACGGATGGCACTGTGATAAACTGCATCCAGGTTGCTGAGTAGAGTGTTGGAAGCAATTTTGTAGATGACATCGCCGAAGTCGAGGATCGGTAAGATAGTCAGTTTTACTAGGGTAAGTTTGGCGGCGTGAGTGAATGAGGCTTTGTTGCGGAATAGAAAGCCGACTCTTGATTTGATTTTCGATTGGAGATGTTTGATATGAGTCTGGAAGGAGAGTTTACAGTCTAGCCAGACACCTAGGTACTTATAAATGTCCACATATTCAAGGTCGGAACCATCCAGGGTGGTGATGCTGGTCAGGCGTGCGGGTGCAGGCAGCGAACGGTTGAAAAGCATGCATTTGGTTTTACTAGCGTTTAAGAGCAGTTGGAGGCCACGGAAGGAGTGTTGTATAGCATTGAAGCTCGTTTGGAGGTTAGATAGCACAGTGTCCAAGGACGGGCCAGAAGTATATAGAATGGTGTCGTCTGCGTAGAGGTGGATCAGTGAATCGCCCGCAGCAAGAGCAACATCATTGATATATACAGAAAAAAAGAGTCGGCCTCAGGATTGAACCCTGTGGCACCCCCATAGAGACTTCCAGAGAACCGGACAGCATGCCCTCCAATTTGACACACTGAACTCTGTCTGCAAAGTAATTGGTGAACCAGGCAAAGCAGTCATCCGAAAAACCGAGGCTACTGAGTCTGCCGATAAGAATATGGTGATTGACCAAGTCGAAAGCCTTGGCAAGGTCGATAAAGACGGCTGCACAGTACTGTCTTATCGATGGTGGTTATGATATCGTTTAGTACCTTGAGCGTGGCTGAGGTGCACCCGTGACCGGCTCAGAAACCAGATTGCACAGCGGAGAAGGTACGGTGGGATTCGAGATGGTCAGTGACCTGTTTGTTGACTTGGCTTTCGAAGACCTTAGATAGGCAGGGCAGGATGAATATATGTCTGTAACAGTTTGGGTCCAGGGTGTCTCCCCCTTTGAAGAGGGGGATTACTGCGGCAGCTTTCCAATCCTTGGGGATCTCAGATGATATGAAAGAGAGGTTGGACAGGCTGGTAAATAGGGGTTGCGACAATGGCGGCGGATAGTTTCAGAAATAGAGGGTCCAGATAGTCAAGCCCAGCTGATTTGTACAGGTCCAGGTTTTGCAGCTCTTTCAGAACATTTGCTATCTGGATTTGGGTAAAGGAGAACCTGGAGAGGCTTGGGCTAGTAGCTGTGGGGGGGCGGAGCTGTTCGCCGAGGTTGGAGTAGCCAGGCGGAAGGCATGGCCAGCCGTTGAGAAATGCTTGTTGAAGTTTTCGATAATCATGGATTTATAGGTGGTGACCGTGTTACCAAGCCTCAGTGCAGTGGGCAGCTGGGAGAAGGTGCTCTTGTTCTCCATGGACTTCAGTGTCCCATAACTTTTTGGAGTTGGAGATACAGGATGCAAACTTCTGCCTGAAGAAGCTGGCCTTAGCTTTCCTGACTTCCCTGAACAGTTGCATATCGCGGGGACTATTCGATGCTATTGCAGTCCGCCACAGGATGTTTTTGTGCTGGTCGAGGGCAGTCAGGTCTGGAGTGAACCAAGGGCTATATCTGTTCTTAGTTCTGCATTTTTTGAACGGAGCATGCTTCTCTAAAATGGTGAGGAAGTTCCTTTTAAAGAATGACCAGGCATCCTCAACTGACGGGATGAGGTCAATGTCCTTCGAGCATACCCGGGCCAGGTCGATTAGAAAGGCCTGCTCACAGAAGTGTTTTAAGGAGCGTTTGACAGTGATGAGTGGTGGTCGTTTGACTGCGGCTCTGTAGCGGATACAGGCAATGAGGCAGTGATCGCTGAGATCCTGGTTGAAGACAGCGGAGGTGTATTTGGAGGGCCAGTTGGTCAGGATGACATCTATGAGGGTGCCCTTGTAATTGGCCTAGCATCGTCCGGGTTGGGGAGGGTTTGGCCGGCAGGGATATCCTTGTCTCATCATGCACTAGCGACTCCTGTGGCGGGCCGGGCGCAGTGCACCCTGACCAGGTCCCTAGTTGTACGGTGTTTTCTCCGAAACACTGGTGCGGCTGGCTTTCGGGTTGGATGCGTGTTGTGTTAAGAAGCAGTGCGTCTTGGTTGGGTTGTGTTTTGGAGGACGCAACAGATCTCGACCTACGCCTCTCCCGAGTCTGTGCGGGAGTTGTAGCGATGAGACAAGACACTAACTACTAACAATTGGATACCACGAAATTGGGGAGAAAAAGGGGGTTAAAAAAATAAATAAAAAATTGTTTAGACTACTGACCTGTAGTGATAATGTGATGTAATTTGGCGGCGTTTTAGTAAAGTTGTGTTTGTGTGTGTGTGTGTGTGTCTCAGAAACGCATTTACTATATATGCAACCCAGATGCCAGGTGTCGAAGATGCAACTCAAACGCTGAACCAAAGACCCCTAGACTCACTCGGGTAGGAAGCTAGATTCAGCCGCGGGCCGATTTTAGTTGGAGCGGATGGTCGAAGCATATTAATTTCCACTGCAAATTGACCACAACTAAGCCATAAAAGAGATGTTTTTTTCAAATACAATAATTTCATACCTAGATTACCTTGAAACACAATCACATACTTTTGTATATATAGTGTATGTTGACACCCCTTCAAATTAGTGGATTCGGCTATTTCAGCCACATCCGTTGCTGACAGGTGTATAAAATCGAGCACACAGCTATGCAATTTCCATAGACAAACATTGGCAGTAGAATGGCCTTACTGAAGAACTGTGACTTTCAATGTGGCACCATCATAGGATGCCACCTTTCCTACAAGTCAGTTTGTCACATTCCTGCCCTGCTAAAGCTGCCCTGGTCATCTGTAAGTGCTGTTATTGCTTAAAAATTGTCTGTCCTCAGTTGCAACACTCACTACCGAATTCCAAACTGCCTCTGGAAGCAACGTCAGCACAAGAACTGTTCGTCAGGAGCTGCATGAAATGGGTTTCCATGACCGAGCAGCCTCACCCAAGCCTAAGATTACCATGTTCAATGCCAAACGTCGGCTGGAGTGGTGTAAAGCTCGCCGCCATTGGACTCTGGAGCAGTGGAAACGCATTCTCTGGAGTGATGAATCACTACACCATCTGGCAGTCCGACGGATTAATCTGGGGTTGGCGGATTAATCAGGGTTTGGCTGATGCCCAAATGCATATTACCAACTGTGAAGTTTTTTGGAGGAGAAATAATGGTCTGGGGCTGTTTTTCATGGTTTGGGCTATGCCCCTTAGTTCCAGTGAAGGGAAATCTTAACGCTATAGCATAAAATGACATTCTAGATGAATCTGTGCTTCCAACTTTTTGGCCACTGTTTAGGGAATGCTCTTTCCTGTTTCTGCATGACAATACCCCTGTGCACAAAGTAAGGTCCATACAGAACTGGTTTGTCGAGATCAGTGTCGAAGTACTTGACTGTCCTGCACAGAGCCCTGACCTCAACTCCTCCGAACACCTTTGGGATGAATTAGAACGCCGACTGCTAGCCAGGCCTAATTGCCCAACATCAGTACCTGACCTCACTAATGCTTGTGGCTAAATGGAAGCAAGTCCCTGCTGCAATGTTACATTGCCTTCCCAGAAGAGTGTAGGCTGTAATTACAGCCCATGATTTTGGAATGAGATGTTCGACGAGCATGTGTCCACATACTTTTGCTCATCTACTGTATGTCGTTTTATTTTTGCGAACACTTGAACATATTTCCTAAATCATGTTTTTTTGTTTGTTGCTGAATTCCTGGATTTTAGTCTTGACTAAGGCAAAAATCATACATTTCCTGTCATTCTTTCAGATCTCCACTGGGGCATAGGATCCATTTAGGATTTCTGTTCACTTTGTTGTAATGTTCTTCTATAACTTGCAGTCACTAAATGTATCACTAAACCAAACTTCAAAGCTTTGTCTCTATGTTGCATGTACATTCAATGTAAAAACCTAAGCAAAGCATGCCTTTGGGGCTTCTACACTGTCTGCAGAACTTGTTTTCTCACTCTGAGAAATACTTTTGCTTTTATATCCATTGGGTTGTCTGCATGACTTTTATATGACCCATTTACACCACCAGACAGACCACCTGCTGGTAATTGAGCAGGTCAATCCTGGTTGATGCTCTGTGTGATTGAGGCTACTTACATACTGAAATCCTACCCAGGATAACAATCACTGAAAATGTTAGTCACATTGTGACACTCAGAACATAAATGTTTATGACAATCATAATCTTAACTGTTGCTGTGTAAGATAGGTTCTAGGAATACATTTAATTTTTGTACGGTGCACTGAATTTGCCACAATCTGCATCTTCAAAGTGGATGGTAGCACTTAGAGGTCGACCGATTAATCGGAATGGCCGATTTAATTAGGGCTAATTTCAAGTTTTGATTTTTTATTTATCTAACCAGGTAGGCAAGTTCTCATTAACAATTGCGACCTGGCCAAGATAAAGCAAAGCAGTTCGACACATACAACGACACAGAGTTACACATGGAGTAAAACAAACATACAGTCAATAATACAGTATAAACAAGTCTATATACGATGTGAGCAAATGAGGTGAGATAAGGGAGGTAAAGGGGGAAAAAAAGGCCATGGTGGCAAAGTAAATACAATATAGCAAGGAAAACACTGGAATGGTAGATTTCCAGTAGAAGAATGTGCAAAGAAGAAATAAAAATAATGGGGTGCAAAATAAAATAAATACAAAAATACAGTAGGGAAAGAGGTAGTTGTTTGGGCTAAATTATAGGTGGGCTAAATTATAGGTGCAGTAATCTGTGAGCTGCTCTGACAGTTGGTGCTTAAAGCTAGTGAGGGAGATAAGTGTTTTGAGTTTCAGAGATTTTTGTAGTTCGTTCCAGTCATTGGCAGCAGAGAACTGGAAGGAGAGGCGGCCAAAGAAAGAATTGGTTTTGGGGGTGACCAGAGAGATATACCTGCTGGAGCGCGTGCTACAGGTGGGTGATGCTATGGTGACCAGCGAGCTGAGATAAGGGGGGACTTTACCTAGCAGGGTCTTGTAGATGACATGTAGCCAGTGGGTTTGGCGACGAGTATGAAGCGAGGGCCAGCCAACGAGAGCGTACAGGTCGCAATGGTGGGTAGTATATGGGGCTTTGGTGACAAAACGGATGGCACTGTGATAGACTGCATCCAATTGGTTGAGTAGGGTATTGGAGGCTATTTTGTAAATGACATCGCCGAAGTCGAGGATTGGTAGGATGGTCGGTTTTACAAGGGTATGTTTGGCAGCATGAGTGAAGGATGCTTTGTTGCGAAATAGGAAGCCAATTCTAGATTTAACTTTGGATTGGAGATGTTTGATGTGGGTCTGGAAGGAGAGTTTACAGTCTAACCAGACACCTAAGTATTTGTAGTTGTCCACATATTCGAAGTCAGAGCCGTCCAGAGTAGTGATGGCGGGCAGGTGCAGGCAGCGATCAGTTGAAGAGCATGCACTTAGTTTTACTTGTATTTAAGAGCAATTGGAGGCCACGGAAGGAGAGTTGTATGGCATTGAAGCTTGCCTGGAGGTTTGTTAACACAGTGTCCAAAGAAGGGCCAGAAGTATACAGAGTATATCGTATTCATAACAATCGGAAATGGGTATTTTTGGGAGCCGATTTGCCGATTAAAAAATATATATATATATATATATATATATATATATAAAATTGGCAAGTCAGTTAAAAGAACACATTCTTATTTTCAATGTCGGCCTAGGAACGGTGGGTTAACTGCCTCTTTCAGGGGCAGAATGACAGATTTTCTCATTGTCAGCTCGGGGGATCTAATCTAGCAGTTAACTAGTCCAATGCAATAACGACCTGCCTCTCTCTGGTTGCACTCCACAAGGAGACTGTTACACGAATGCAGTAAGCCAAGGTAAGTTGCTAGCTGGCATTAAACTTTTCTTATAAAAAACAATCAATCATAATCACTAGTTAACTACACATGATTGATGAGATTACTAGATATTATCTAGCGTGTCCTGCGTTGTATATAATCTGACTGAGCATACAAGTATCTGACTGAGCGATATGGGAGGCAGAAGCAGGCGCATAAACATTCATTCAAACAGCACTTTCGTGCGTTTTGCCAGCAGCTCTTCGTTGTGCGTCAAGCATTGCACTGTTTATTACTTCAAGCCTCTCAACTCCCAAGATGAGGCTGGTGTAACCGAAGTGAAATAGCTAGTTAGCGCGCGCTAATAGTGTTTCAAACATCACTCGCTCTGAGCCTTCTAGTAGTTGTTCCCCTTGCTCTGCATGGGTAACGCTGCTTCGATGGTGGCTGTTGTCGTTGTGTTGCTGGTTCGAGCCCAGGGAGGAGCGAGGAGATGGACGGAAGCTATACTGTTACACTGGCATTACTAAAGTGCCTATAAGAACATCCAATAGTCAAAATTTAATGAAATACAAATGGTATAGAGAGAAATAGTCCCATAATTCCTATAATAACTACAACCTAAAACTTCTTACCTGGGAATATTTAAGACTCATGTTAAAAGGAACCACCAGCTTTCATATGTTCTCATGTTCTGAGCAAAGAACTGAAACGTTAGCTTTCTTACATTAGCACATATTGCACTTTTACTTTCTTCTCCAACACTTTGTTTTTGCATTATTTAAACCAAATTGAACATGTTTCATTATTTACTTGAGGCTAAATTGATTTTATTGATGTATTATATTAAGTTAAAATAAGTATTCATTCAGTATTGTTGTAATTGTCATTATTATAAATAAATACAAATTGGCCGATTAATCGGTATCGGCGTTGAAAAATCATAATCGGTCGACCTCTAGTAGCACTGACCCATTAGAGTTCCAGGAAATAATGTGAGTTTGAAATGGAAAGTAGGATGCTTTTGGGTGGTTTATGGGCGGTTACAGTTTCTGTAAAGCTCTTTCATCCTCTTCTAGAGCTACAGAGCTAGTCTTGTTCAAGATGTTTACTTTTATATTCCTAGGTGTTACTTCATGTGTTCTACCTTCAGGGTGATTTTTGACACAGTTCAGTACTCCCAACTAGGCCTAGGTTAGTATCTAAAGAAACATTGCCTAACATCACCCTCTCTATTTGTGTTTTTTTTTGTCCAACAGCAATGAACAATGACCATAGTTGACAGATCTTCAGAGAAATCTGACCTAGAGTCAGTCGGGTGCAAGCGCTCAGGATCGCTGAACTTTCCCGGCGGTGACGGGAACGGGATGGACAGTGGCTGCTCCAGCTGGGGGCCGGGGGGCCCCTCGTCCTCCGACACCCCCAGGGTGAAGACAGGGGGCTGCATGGGTCCCACTCCTGGAGCCACAGTCAACAGCAGCAGTGCAGACAGGCCCAAGGAACAAGGTGAGGAGGGTTGGTGTGCTCAACTCAAATATTTTAACTCATAACAGATATAGTAGACAATGTATCTTTGGTTGCAGGACTCCCAAGTGTATAAAATTAATCCCGGGACATATTCTATTCTGTGCTAGCAAAACAGTCCTGCAGTTTAGTATCGGCTTCATCTGACCACTTTTTATAGACCGAGTCGCTTGTGCTTTCTGCTTTAATGTTTGCTTGTAAACAAGAATCAGGAGGATAAGAATTATGGTCAGATTTGCACGAGTCTCTGTGTATGGACTAAAGGTGGTCTGGATTTTGTCCCCCTCTGCTTGCAAATTTATAATAATAAATATAATAATAATAATATATGCCATTTAGCAGACGCTTTTATCCAAAGCGACTTACAGTCATGTGTGCATACATTCTACGTATAGGTGGTCCCGGGGATCGAACCCACTACCCTGGCGTTACAAGCGCCATGCTCTACCAACTGAGCTACAGAAGGACATGCTGATAGAAAATAGGTAAAACGGATTGAAGTTAGTCTGCATTAAAGTCCACAGCCACTTGGAGCGCTGCCTCTGAATGAGCATTTTCCCGTTTGCGTATGGCAGTATACAACTCATTGAGTGCAGCTTTAGTGTCAGCGTCGGTCTGTGGTGGTATGTTGACAGCTACAAAAAATACAAATTCAAATAAACCAAATGTTATTGGTCACATACACATGGTAATGCGAGTGTAGCGAAATGCTTGTGCTTCTAGTTCCGACCATGCAGTAATATCTAACAAGTAATCTAACAATTTCACAACAACTACTTTATACACGCAAGTGTAAAGGAATTAATAAGAATATGTACATAAGTATATGGATGAGCGATGGCCGAACGGCATAGGCAAGATGCAGTAGATGGTATAGAGTACAGTATATACATATTAGATGAGTAATGTAGGGTATGTAAATATTATTTAAAGTGGCATTGTTTTAAGTGACTAGTGATACATTTATTACATCCAATTATTAAATTGGCTAGAGATTTGAGTCATTATGTTGGCAGCAGCCACTCAATGTTAGTGATGGCTGTTTAACAGTCTGATGGCCTTGAGATAGAAGCTGTTTTTCAGTCTCTCGGTCCCAGCTTTGATGCACCTGTACTGACCTCTCCTTCTGGATGATAGCGGGGTGAACAGGCAGTGGCTCGGGTGGTTGTTGTCCTTGATTATCTATTTGGCCTTCCTATGATATCGGGTGGTGTAGGTGTCCTGGAGGGCAGGTAGTTTGCCCCCGGTGATGCGTTGTGCAGACCTCACTACCCTCTGGAGAGCCTTTCGGTTGTGGGCGGAGCAGTTGCCGTACCAGGCGGTGATACAGCCCGACAGGATGCTCTCGATTGTGCATCTGTAAAAGTTTGATGTGTACGCCGAAGAACTTTCTACCTTCTCCACTACTGTCCCGTCGATGTGGCTAGGGGGGTGCTCCCTCTGCTGTTTCCTGAAGTCCACGATAATCTCATTTGTTTTGTTGACGTTGAGTGTGAGGTTATTTTCCTGACACCACACTCAGAGGGCCCTCACCTCCTCCCTGTAGGCCGTCTCGTCGTTGTTGGTAATCAAGCCTACCACTGTCTTGTCGTCTGCAAACATGATGATTGAGTTGGAGACGTGGGTGAACAGGGAGTACAGGAGAGGGCTGAGAAAGCACCCTTGTGGGACCCCAGTGTTGAGGATCAGCGGGGTGGAGATGTTGTTTCCTACTCTCACCACCTGGGGGCGGCTCGTCAGAAAGTCCAGGACTCAGTTGCACGGGGTGGGGTCGAGACCGATGGTCTTGAGCTTAATGACGAGTTTTGAGGGTACTATGGTGTTAAATCCTGAGCTGTAGTCGATGAACAGCATTCTTACATAGGTATTCCTCTTCAGATGGGTTAGGGTAGTGTGCAGCGTTATTGCGATTGCATCGTCTGTGGACCTATTGGGTGGTAAGCAAATTGGAGTGGGTCTAGGGTGTCGGATAGGGTGTAGGTGATCTGATCCTTGACTAGACTCTCAAAGCACTTCATGATGATGGAAGTGAGTGCTACGGGGCGGGCGATAGTCATTTAGCTCAGTTACCTTAGCTTTCTTGGGAACAGGAACAATGTTGGCCCTCTTGAAGCATGTGGGAACAGCAGACTGCGATAGGGATTGATTGAATATGTCCGTAAACACACCAGCCAGCTGGTCTGCACATGCTCTGAGGACGCGGCTAGGGATGCCGTCTGGGCCGGCAGCCTTGCGAGGGTAAACGCGTTATGTTTTACTCACATTGGCTCCGGTAAAGGAGAGTCCGCAGATGAACACTCTCTAGGTAGCTAGTGTGATCTACAGCTTATCATGAGATACTCTACCTCAGGTGAGCAAAACCTCGAGACTTCCTTAGATATCGTGCACCAGCTGTTAACAAATATGCATAGGCCCCCGCCCTGTGTCTTACCAGAGGCTGCTGTTCTATCCTGACGATAGATATTGAAACATAAGATATTATAGTTTGTAATGTCTCGTTGGTAGGATATACGTGCTTTCAGATTGTCCCATTTTCCAGCGATTGAACGTTAGCTAGCAGGACGGAAGGCAAAGGCAGATTAGCCACTCGTCACATGATCCTCACAAGGCACCCTGATTTTTTTTCTCCGGCGCCATCTTCATATCGTTTTCCACATTTTGTTACGTTACAGACTTATTCTCAAATGGATTATACATTTTTTTCCCTCATCAATATATACACACACAATACCCCATAATTACAAAGCTAAAACAGGTTTGTAGATTTTTTTTGCACATTTATTAAAAATATAAAACAGATCCCTTATTTACATTAGTATTCAGACCCTTTGCTATGAGACTGGAAATTGAGCTCTGGTGCATCCTGTTTACATTGGTCATCCTTGATCTTTCTACAACTTGATTGGCATGATTTGGAAAGGCTCACACACCTGTCTATATAAGGTCCCACAGTTGACAAGAATTGTCCATAGAGCTTCGGGACAGGATTGTATCGAAGCACAGATCTGGGGAAGGGTACCAAAAAGTTCTGCAGCATTGACGGTCCCCAAGAACAGTGGCCTCCATCATTCTTGAATGGAACCACCAAGTCTCTTCCTAGAGCTGGCCACCCGGCCAATCGGAAGAGAAGGGCCTTGGTCAGGGAGGTGACAAAGAACCCGATGTTCACTCTGACAGAGCTCTAGAGTACCTCTGTGGGAGAACCTTCCAGAAGGACAACCATCTCTGCAGCACTCCACCAATCAGGCCTTTATGGTAGCTTGGCCAGACGGAACCACTCCTCAGTAAAAGGCACATGACAGCCTGATTGGAGTTTGCCAAAGGGTACCTAAAGGACTCTGACCAGGAGAATCAAGATTCTCTGTTCTGATGAAACCAGGATTGAACTATTTAGCCTGAATGCCAAGCGTTACGTCTGTAGGAAACCTGTCACCATCCCTACGGTGAAGCATGTGGGTGGCAGCATCGTGTTGTGGGGGTGTTTTTCAGCAACAGGGAATGGGAGACTAGTCAGGATCGAGGCAAAGATGAATGGCACAAAGTACAGGGAGATCCTTGATGAAAACCTGCTCAGGACCTCAGACTGGGCCAACGGTTCACCTTCTAACAGGACAACGGCCTTAAACACACAACCAAGACATGCAGTAGTGGCTTCAGGACAAGTCTCTGAATATCTTTGAGTGGCCCAGCCAGAGCCCGGGCTTGAACCGGATCGAACATCTCTGGTGCGACCTGAAAATAGCTGTGCAGCGACGCTCCCCATCCAACCTGACAGAGCTTAAGAGGATCTGCAGAGAAGAATGGGAGAAACTCTCCGAATACAGGTGTGCCAAGCTTGTAGCATAATATCCAAGAAGACTCAAGGCTGTAATTGCTGCCAAAGGTGCTTCAAAAGTACTGAGTAAAGGGTCTGTATACTTATGTAAATGTCATGAGTTAGATTTTAAAAAATATATAAATTTGCCAAAAAATATAAACCTATTTTTGCTTTGTCATTATGGAGTTGTGTGTGGATTGATGAGGGGGAAAATAATTGTATCCATTTTAGAATAAGGCTGTAACTTAACAAATTGGAAAAAGTCAAGGGATCTGAATACTTTCTAAATGCACTGTATTTCAAGCCTCTCCACACAGAGAGTGCTGAGTTGAGTAGCTGTAGTTTCCCACATCTCTTCTCATAAGTGACTGCCTGAACCGGTTCTCATAGGTGTTTTATGTTGCGGTCTTTTATAATGGCCCAGTTATGTAAACATATTGTTCTCTGAGGGGGTTTAAATCAATAGCCTGATGTACCCTGAACCATAGATCCTGTGGCACCACATGTTATGTCAGTAAACAAGAAACACAGGATTTTCCTGCCGTCCCCCAACCATCAAATATGCCCTAGCTTTGAATTGAAGTCTTTTCAGATTCTCTCAAAAATTGATTGTCAATTTCATCGTGCCTTCAAGTTGGACGCAGTCAAAAACAACTTTTCCTTAGACGACCTTCAGAGATTTATTCCCACTGTGGTCCTTCTGTAGCTCAGTTGGTAGAGCATGGCGCTTGTAACGCCAGGGTAGTGGGTTCGATCCCCGGGACCACCCATACGTAGAATGTATGCACACATGACTGTAAGTCGCTTTGGATAAAAGTGTCTGCTAAATGGCATATATTATTATTATATTATTATCTACCAGGCAACACTCCTTTTGTCATGTATTTGACCATTTCTTTCCCCTTCCCCTTTGCAGTGGTGCTGACCAGTGGGGACGGCATCGCCCTGCCCCAGAAGGTGCTGTTCCCAGCCGAGCAGCTCAGCCTGAAGTGGAACCAGGTCCACCGCATCGGATCAGGTCTCCAGAACCTGGGAAACACCTGCTTCCTCAACTCGGCTCTGCAGTGTCTCACCTATACCGCTCCCCTCACTAACTACATGCTGTCCCGGGAGCACTCTAAAACATGTATGTGGGTAATAGAACCAGGGGCTCTGTTACATTTTCATAGCAGGAGAAGGTTAGAAAGAGAAAGAAAATAAGTTATATTCGACAAACTGAGACTTCAGAAAGTATTCATACCACTTGATTTATTCCACGTTGTGTTACAGCCTGAATTCAAAATGGATTCATACATAAGCTACCACAGTTAACATGCATGTCAGAGCAGAAACTATACCATTAAGTCCAAGGAACTGTCTGTAGATCTGACGTAGAATTGTGATGAGGCATACAGTACCAGTCAAAAGTTTGGGAACCTACTCATTCAAGGGTTTTTCTTTATTTTTACTATTTTCTACATTGTAGAATAATAGGGAAGACATCAAAACTATGAATGCTGTGGTAGCCATGCTGGTTAAGTGTGCATTGAATTTTAAATAAATCACCGAGTGTCACCAGCAATGCACCATCACACCACCTCCATGCTTCATGGTGGGAACCACACATGTGGAGATCATCCGTTCACCTACTCTGCGTCTCACAAAGACACGACAGTTGGAGCCAAAAATCGCAAATTTGGACTCAGACCAAAGGACAGATTTCCACGTGTTTAATGTCCATTGCTCGTGTTTCTTGGCCCAAGCAAGTCTCTTCTTCCTATTAATGCCCTTTTAGTGGTTTCTTTTCAGCAATTCGACCATGAAGGCTTGATTCACGCAGTCTCCTCTGAACAGTTGATGTTGAGATGTGTGTGTGTTACTGAGCTCTGTGAAGCATTTTATTTGGGCTGCAATCTGAGGTGCAGTTAACTCTAATAAACTTATCCTCTGCAGCAGAGGTAACTCTGGGTCTTCCTTTTCTGTGGGGGTCCTCATGAGACCCAGTTTCATCATAGCGCTTGATGGCTTTTGTGGCTGCATTTGAAGTAACTTTCAAAGTTCTTGAAATTTTCCAGATTGACTGACCTTAAAGTAATGTAATGATGGACTGTCATTTCTCTTTGCTTATTTGAGCTGTTCTTGCCATAATATGGGCTTGGTCTTTTACCAAATAGGGATATCGTCTGTATACTAACCCTACCTTGTCACACCACAACTGACTCATGCATTAAGAAGGAAAGGCACACCTGTTAATTGAAATGCATTCCAGGTGACTACCTTGTGAAGCTGGTTGAGAGAATGCCAAGAGTGTGCAAAGCTGTTAAGGCAAAGGGTGGCTATTTGAATAATCTAAAATGTATAATATTTTATTTGTTTAACACTTTTTTTGGTTACGACATGATTCCATATGTGTTATTTCATAGTTGAGGTCTTCACTATTATTCTGCAATGTAAAGAAAGAAAAACCCTTGAATGAGCAGGTGTGTCCAAACTTTTGACGGGTACTATATATCTGGGGAAGGGTATAAAACCATTTGAGTGTTGAATGTTTCCAAGAGCACAGTGGTCTCCATCATTGGGAATTTGAAAAAATATGGAACTATACAGACTCTGCCTAGAGCTGGCCGTCCGGCCGAACTGAGCAACCGGGCAAGAAGGACCTTGGTCAGGGAGGTGACCAAGAACCCAATGACCACTCTGACAAAACTACACAGTTCCTTGGCTGAGATGGGAGAACCTGCCAGAAGGACAACAGTCTCTACATGACAACACACCTGGAGTGTGAAATCGAGATCATAAGGCAAAAGATTCTGTGGTCTGATGAGACAAATTGAACTATTTGGCCTGAATACAAAGCACTATGTCTGGAGAAGACCAGGCACAGCTCATCACCCGTCTAACACCATCCCTACTATGAAGCATGGTGGTGGCAGCATCATGCTATGGTGATGCTATTCAGTGACTGGGAGACTGGTAAGGATAGCGGGAACAATGGATGGCGCCAAATACAGGCAAATCCTTTACTGAGAACCTGCTTCAGAGTGCAAACGACCTCAGACTGGGGGCGAAGATTTACATTCCAACAGTACAATAACCACAAGCAGACAGCCAAAGCAATGCTCGAATGTTTTCAGAACAAGAGTTTGAAAATCATTGATTGGCCCAGCCAAAGCCTAGACTTGAATCCTATTGAAAATCTGTGGAAAGACTTGAGGGTTGCCATTCCCCATCTAACTTAACATAGCTTGAGAACATTTGCAAGAAAATCCCAAAAGTTGATCAACATATTCAAGATGACTCAAAGCTGTAATCGCCGCCAAAGGTGCTTCTCCAAAGTATTGACTCAGGGGTGCGAAGATGTCAATTCAAATTTTTTTCTATTTCATTTTCATTAAATTTTCTACAAATTCAAAAACCATGTTAACTTTTTATTTTGGAGTATTGTGTGTAGATGAGAGAAATCAAATGAATCCATTTTGAATTCGGGCTGTAACATAATGTGGAGTAAGTCAAGGGGTGTGAATACTTTCTGGGCACTGTATGTTGGTTGTTTGCTTAAAGAGATACTTGGGGTTTTGGCAATTTGTGATGGGATAAAAATAAAAATTACATATCGGGATATTATTTTTATGATATATTTTACATTATATTTTCGCTAGTTGGCTGTACCTGCACCAAGACTCTATGGTATAAACTTTAATTGCGCTAATGATAGAAGTAGTTTTGTGAGCCAATGCTAACTAACTTCCTTCATGCCGTTTATCTGACTCCGGGGAAGTAGATAAAAGGGCTTAATTGCCAAAATCCCAAAGCATCCCTTTAAAGGCCAAGTGCAGTCAACTATTTTAATGTGTTTTATATACATTTCCACCCTAAAAGTTGAAATAATACTGTGAAAATTATGATATTGCCCTTTAAGTGTAAGAGCTGTTTGAAAAGACTGCCTGAAATTTCAGCCTGTTTTGGTGGGATGGAGTTTTGGCCTACCTGGTGACAACACCAGGTGGTAAATTAGTTAATAGACCAATAAGAAAGAGTTCCAAACCTCTTTGCCAGTAACAGCTAGTTTTTCCCTCCCCACTCAGATCACTCCCAGACAATCAGAGCAAAATTCTTGCTTGAGAAATAGATTTTTGTTAAGCTATTTTGATTGTTTTCAATTAAACTGGTAAAGAAAAATCACATTAAGGTACTTAATTGTTACCCAGAAATGATAAATGATTTAATATTGAGACCTTTAAATGCATTGTACCTTTTAATACCTATTACCTGATTGACCGTCATCTGTGTTGATGTTCAGGTCATGAGCCTGGGTTCTGTATGATGTGCACAATGCAGAATCACATCACCCAGGTCTTCGCCAACTCTGGGAATGTCATCAAGCCCATCGGAGTCCTCAACGAGCTCAAACGTAAGTAGTGTTTACTTGGAATCAGAGGGGGAAAACCTTTAGCACAAAGTTGAAAGGAAAGTCTTTGTTCAGGCGTGTTGAAAGCCATTACAACTAAATAACATGTCCGGAAAATAGTTTTTCCCTTCAAAAATGGAAGGAGAGTTGGGACTGCATCACAGGTGCAGAATTCTGGGAAACCTAGTCAGCAAAATAGTTTTCCCTCCAAAAAAAAGAGTTGATGCTGTCATTTTTGTAGGGAAAACTGACAGGGTCAAAGTCTTATTTATTGAGTCTTCCTCCCCACCTCTGTATAACACCTGTGCAGGGATTGCAAAGCATTTCCGCTTTGGCAGCCAAGAGGATGCCCATGAGTTCCTGCGGTACACAGTGGACGCTATGCAAAAGTCCTGCCTGCCTCTAAACAAGTAGGTGTTACAGTGTTCAGCCACTAGGAAGCACTGTTCTGGACTTGCATCTGACCCACATTCACATATAGCACAGAGCGAGACATGATTAATATATCATGTTTTAGTGACCATCTCCTATACACCAGGGACCCCTAACTGACTTTACAATCCCCCTCCCGTGTAGTGGAAGGCTATTCTGCCCCCCAACAGGTTGCCTCTACTCTCAGCAATTACCTTTGCTCTATTTCCTCAGATGTCTGTTTCTCCTCAAAGGGCTGTCCCAATGACAAATTAAATTAAGGCTATCTTGATTTATATGATCCTGTGTATACGCATAAAGGCAATTTCCCTTAAGGCTATTGGGAGTCATTGATAAGCATCTTTAACGATTTTATGTTTACTTTTACAACAGATTGGACAGGCAAACGCAAGCAACCAGTTTCATCCATCAAGTCTTTGGAGGGTATCTACGGTCCAGAGGTAGGCTTATTGGTGTAATCTTTAAATGTCTCACTTACTGAAGCCGATATGAGAGTTGCTTGCCCTTTGGGGTATTAGACTAGTTTCAGTTGACGTCAGAGGTTTACATACACCTTAGCCAAATACATTTAAACTCAAATTTTCACAATTCCTGACATTTAATCCTCGTAAAAGATTCCCTGTCTTAGGATCACCACTTTATTTTAAGAATGTGATTTTTTTTTTTTATTATTATTTTTTAAATGTTTTATTTCACCTTTATTTAACCAGGTAGGCTAGTTGAGAACAAGTTCTCATTTGCAACTGCGACCTGGCCAAGATAAAGCATAGCAGTGTGAACAGACACAGAGTTACACATGGAGTAAACAATGAACAAGTCAATAACACAGTAGAAAAAAAGGGGAGTCTATATACAATGTGTGCAAAGGGCATGAGGAGGTAGGCGAATAATTACAATTTTGCAGATTAACACTGGAGTGATAAATGATCAGATGATCATGTACAGGTAGAGATATTGGTGTGCAAAAGAGCAGAAAAGTAAATAAATAACTGTGGGGATGAGGTAGGTGAAAATGGGTGGGCTATTTACCAATAGACTATGTACAGCTGCAGCGATCGGTTAGCTGCTCAGATAGCTGATGTTTGAAGTTGGTGAGGGAGATAAGTCTCCAACTTCAGCGATTTTTGCAATTCGTTCCAGTCACAGGCAGCAGAGTACTGGAACGAAAGGCGGCCGAATGAGGTGTTGGCTTTAGGGATGATCAGTGAGATACACCTGCTGGAGCGCGTACTACGGATGGGTGTTGCCATCGTGACCAGGGAACTGTGATAAGGCGGAGCTTTACCGAGCATGGACTTGTAGATGACCTGGAGCCAGTGGGTCTGGCGACGAATATGTAGCGAGGGCCAGCCGACTAGAGCATAGAAGTCGCAGTGGTGGGTGGTATAAAGTGCTTTAGTGACGAAACGGATGGCACTGTGATAAACTGCATCCAGTTTGCTGAGTAGAGTGTTGGAAGCAATTTTGTAGATGACATCGCCGAAGTCGAGGCTCAGTAGGATAGTCAGTTTTACTAGGGTAAGCTTGGCAGCGTGAGTGAAGGAGGCTTTGTTGCGGAATAGAAAGCCGACTCAAGATTTGATTTTCGATTGGACATGTTTGATATGAGTCTGGAAGGAGAGTTTGCAGTCTAGCCAGACACCTAGGTACTTATAGATGTCCACATATTCAAGGTCGGAACCATCCAGGGTGGTGATGCTAGTCGGGCATGCGGGTGCAGGCAGCGATCGGTTGAAAAGCATGCATTTGGTTTTTACTAGCGTTTAAGAGCAGTTGGAGGCCACGGAAGGAGTGTTGTATGGCATTGAAGCTCATTTGGAGGTTAGATAGCACGGTGTCCAATGACGGGCCGAAAGTATATAGAATGGTGTCGTCTGCGTAGAGGTGGATCAGGGAATCGCCCGCAGCAAGAGCAACATCATTGATATATACAGAGAAAAGAGTCGGCCCGAGAATTGAACCCTGTGGCACCCCCATAGAGACTGCCAGAGGACCGGACAGCATGCCCTCCGATTTGACACACTGAACTCTGTCTGCAAAGTATTTGGTGAACCAGGCAAGGCAGTCATCCGAAAAACCGAGGCTACTGAGTCTGCCAATAAGAATATGGTGATTGACAGAGTCGAAAGCCTTGGCAAGGTCGATGAAGACGGCTGCACAGTACTGTCTTTTATCTATGGCGGTTATATCGTTTAGTACCTTGAGTGTGGCTGAGGTGCACCCGTGACCGGCTCAGAAACCAGATTGCACAGCGAAGAAGGTACGGTGGGATTCGAGATGGTCAGTGACCTGTTTGTTGACTTGGCTTTCGAAGACCTTAGATAGGCAGGGCAGAATGGATATAGGTCTGTAACAGTTTGGGTCCAGGGTGTCTCCCCCTTTGAAGAGGGGGATGGACTGCGGCAGC
Organism: Oncorhynchus gorbuscha; assembly: GCF_021184085.1. Taxonomy (NCBI): domain Eukaryota; kingdom Metazoa; phylum Chordata; class Actinopteri; order Salmoniformes; family Salmonidae; genus Oncorhynchus; species Oncorhynchus gorbuscha. The sequence continues at coordinate 93,960,499 of NC_060178.1, forward strand.
TTTCCACTCCTTGGGGATCTCAGACGATATGAGAGGTTGAACAGGCTGGTAATAGGGGTTGCGACAATGGCGGCGGATAGTTTCAGAAATAGAGGGTCCAGATTGTCAAGCCCAGCTGATTTATACGGGTCCAGGTTTTGCAGCTTTTTCATAACATCTGCTATCTGGATTTGGGTAAAGGAGAACCTGGAGAGGCTTGGGCGAGGAGCTGCGGGGGGGGGGGTGAAGCTGTTGGCCGAGGTAGGAGTAGCCAGGTGGAAGGCATGGCCAGCCGTTGAGAAAAGCTTGTTGAAGTTTTCGATAATCATAGATTTATCTGTGGTGACCGTGTTACCTAGCCTCAGTGCAGTGGGCAGCTGGGAGGAGGTGCTCTTGTTCTCCATGGACTTCAGTGTCCCAGAACTTTTTGGAGTTGGAGCTACAGGATGCAAACTTCTGCCTGAAGAAGCTGGCCTTAGCTTTCCTGACTGACTGCGTGTATTGGTTCCTGACTTCCCTGAACAGTTGCATATCGCGGGGACTATTCGATGCTATTGCAGTCCGCCACAGGATGTTTTTGTGCTGGTCGAGGGCAGTCAGGTCTGGAGTGAACCAAGGGCTGTATCTGTTCTTAGTTCTGCATTTTTTGAACGGAGCATGCTTATCTAAAATGGTGAGGAAGTTACTTTTAAAGAATGACCAGGCATCCTCAACTGACGGGATGAGGTCAATGTCCTTCCAGCATACCCGGGCCAGGTCGATTTAGAAAGGCCTGCTCACAGAAGTGTTTTAGGGAGCGTTTGACAGTGATGAGGGGTGGTCGTTTGACTGCGGCTCCGTAGCGGATACAGGCAATGAGGCAGTGATCGCTGAGATCCTGGTTGAAGACAGCGGAGGTGTATTTGGAGGGCCAGTTGGTCAGGATGACGTCTGAGGGTGCCCTTGCTTACAGAGTTAGGGTTGTACCTAGTGGGTTTCTTGATGATTTGTGTGAGATTGAGGGCATCTAGCTTAGATTGTAGGACTGCCGGGGTGTTAAGCATATCCCAGTTTAGGTCACCTAACAGAACAAACTCTGAAGCTAGATGGGGGGCAATCAATTCACAAATGGTGTCCAGGGCACAGCTGGGAGCTGAGGGGGGTCGGTAGCAGGCGGCAACAGTGAGAGACTTATTTCTGGAGAGAGTAATTTTCAAAATTAGTAGTGAAATGTCAGAATAATAGTGATTTATTTGAGCTTTTATTTATTTCATCACATTCCCAGTGGGTCAGAAGTTTACATACTCAATTAGTGTTTGGTAGCATTGCCTTTAAATTGTTGAACTTGGGTCAAATGCTTTGGGTAGCCTTCCACAAGCTTCCCACAATAAGTTGGGTGAATTGACTCATTGCTCCTGACAGAGCTGGTGTAACTGAGTCAGGTTTGTAAGGCCTCGCTCACACACACAGTTCTGCCCACATATCTTCTATAGGATTGAGGTCAGGGCTTTGTGATGGCCACTCCAATACCTTGACTTTGTTGTCCTTAAGCCATCTTTCCACAACTTTAAAAGTATGCTTGGGGTCATTTTCCTTTTGTAAGACCCATTTGCGACCAAGCTTTAACTTCCTGACTGATGTCTTGAGATGTTGCTTCAATATGTTCACATAATTTTCCTGCCTCATGATGCCATTTATTTTGTGAAGTGCACCAGTCCCTCCTGCAGCAAAGCACCCCCACAACATGATACTGCCACCCCCGTGCTTCATGGTTGGGAGGGTGTTCTTCAGCGTGCAAGTGTCCCCCTTTTCCCTTGTTCTACTGTGGATATAGATACTTTTGTACCCGTTTCCTCCAGAATCTTCAAGGTCCTTTGCTGTTGTTCTGGGATTGATTTGCACTTTTCGCACCAAATATTTTCATCTCTAGGAGACCGAACAAGTCTCCTTCCTGAGCGGTATGACGGCTGCGTGGTCCCATGGTGTTTATACTTGCGTACTATTGTTTGTACAGATGAACGTGGTACCTTCAGGCGTTTGGAAATTGCTCCCGAGGATGAACCAGACTTGTGGAGGTCTACCCTTTTTTTCTGAGGTCTTTGCTGATTTCTTTCGATTTTCACATGATGTCAAGCAAAGAGGCACTGAGTTTGAAGGTAGGCCTTGAAAAACATCCACAGGTACACCTCCAATTGACTCAATTAGCTTATCAGAAGCCTCTATATCCATGACATAATTTTATGGAATTGTCCAAGCTGTTTAAAGGCACAGTCAACTTAGTGTATGTAAACTTCTGACCCACTAGAATTGTGATACAGTGAATTATAAGTGAAATAATCAGTCTGTAAACAATTGTTGGAAAAATGACTTGTCATGCACAAAGTAGATATCCTAACCAACTTGCCAAACTATAGTTTGTTATCAATAAATTGGTGGAGTGGTTGAAAAACGAGTTAGTGACAACTGCTGAATAAGTTTGATTGAGTTCTATACTTTCTCGCTGTGTCTTGTACACCATTAAAACATTCGATGACTGCCATTTGTTAATAGGTAAGATGATCTAATTGTGTCTGTCTTTTTACAGTAAAATGTTTCAACTGCAAAGCGGTCTCTGACACGTTTGACCCTTATTTGGATGTTGCTTTGGAAATAAAGGTAACGGTGAACTGCCTTTCATGCTGCACAAAGGGGGAACATGTCAAACCATTGTGTCTTGCTAAGAATGCATCATTGACAACTGTCACCCGTGTTACCTTTCAGACTGCTCCCAGTATCACAAAGGCTCTGGAACAGTTTGTTAAGCCTGAGCAGCTAGATGGAGAGAATGCCTACAGATGCACTAAGTGAGTAGATCTGGATTCATTTATTGTTCATCTCAGTATAGAGCTGCCTAAACCAGTGTTATTGTTGTTCATCTCAGTATAGAGCTGCCTAAACCAGTGTTATTGTTGTTCATCTTAGTATAGAGCTGCCTAAACCAGTGTTATTGCGACCCAATTCTGCATGTTTTGTTTTTGGTATTTCTAACTGATCTGTCTGTGCAGGTGTAAGAAGATGGTTCCAGCCTCTAAGAGATTCACCATCCACCGCAGCGCTAATGTGCTCACCATCTCACTGAAGCGATTCGCCAACTACAACGGGGGCAAGATCGCTAAGGTAAGACATCAGTAAACATGGTCAGTGACAGCTAAATGTACATGGAAATCATTTTCTTTATCTAGATTTCCACTGCCATTGCCTGTTTCTCTCCTTTAGGACGTAAGGTATGCTGAGTGCCTAGACCTGCGTCCCTTCATGTCTCAGTCCCACGGCGAGCCCCAGGTCTACGTGCTCTATGCTGTCCTGGTGCACTCTGGCTTCAGCTGCCACGCTGGACACTACTACTGCTACGTCAAAGTAAGCACTAATATACAGTGCATTCAGAAAGTATTCAGACTCCTGGACTTTTCCCACATTTTATTACATTACAGCCCTTTTCCAAAATAGATTTTTACTCCATCTACATACAATAATGACAAAGCGCAAAATCTGTTTTTATTTGTAACACCTTTATCTACATAGTTATTAAGACCCTTTGCTATGAGACTCGAAGTTGAGCTCTGGTGCATCCTGTTTCCATTGATCATTTTATTTTATCTTTATTTAACTAGGCAAGTCATTAAGAACACATTCTTATTTAAAATGACGGCCCACAACGGCCAAAGACGCGCTGCCCTATAGGACTCCCAATCACGGCTGGTTGTGATACAACCTGTATTTGAACCAGTGTAGTTACACTTCTAGCCTTTAGACCACTGCGCCACTCGGGAGCCCAATCATCCTTGATGTTTCTACAACTTCGTTGGAGCCCACCTGGGGTAAGTTCAATTGATTGGACATGATTTGGAAAGGCACACACCTGTCTATATAAGGTCCCACAGTTGACAGTGCACGTCAGAGCAAAAACAAAGGCATGAGGTCGAAGGATTGTGTTGAGGCACAGATCTGGGAAAGGTTACCAAAACATTTCTGCAGCATTGAAGGTCCCCAAGAACACAGTGGCCTCATCATTCTTAGATGGAAAAAGTTTGTAACCACCAAGACCCTTTCTAAAGCTGGCCGCCCGGCCAAACTGCGCAATCGGGGGAGAAGGGACTTGGTCAGGGGAGGTGACCAAGAACCCGATGGTCACCCTGACAGAGCTCCAGAGTTCCTCTGTGAAGATGGGGGAACCTTCCCGATGGACAACCATCTCTGCAGCACTCCACCAATCAGGCCTTTATGGTAGAGTGGCCAGATGGAAGCCACTCCTCATTAAAGGGCACATGACAGCCTGCTTGGAGTTTGCCAAAAGGCACCTAAAAGACTCAGACAATGAGAAACAAGATTCTCTGGTCTGATGAAACCAAGATTGAACTCTTTGGCCGGACGCCAAGCGTCACATCTGGAGGAAACCTGGCAACATCCCTACGGTGAAGCATGGTGGCAGCATCATACTGTGGGGATGTTTTTCAGCAGCAGGGACTGGGAGACTAATCAGGATCAAGGGAAAGATGAACAGAGCAAAGTACAGAGAGATCCTTGATGAAAACCTGCTATAGAGCGCTCAGGACCTCATACTGGGGCGATGGTTCACCTTCCAACAAGACAACGACCCTAAGCACACAGACAAGACGATGCAGGAATGACTTCAGGACAAGTCTCTGAATGTCCTTGAGTGGCCCAGCCAGAGCCCGGATCGAGCATCTCTGGAGAGGCCTGAAAATAGAATAAGGCTGTAACGTAACAAAGAGGAAAAAGGGAATTGGTTTGAATACTTTCCCGAATGCACTGTATTTTAGGGCTTCCTAAAATACACCATGTTGGGGTAAGCCCTAACATCTAACCTAATATATTACTACTGCTACTTCAAGGTAAGCTCCAATATTGACAGAAGTCACTAGTAGGACGGTTCTCGAACAACCCAAACCCCCATGTGAATAATCCTCTCACCATTTCTATGTAAGCCAGATGTTTGATTAGTCTTCTATAAAGGATTATGTTCATACTTACGTATGTCAGTGTGATGCAGGTTTTATAAATCTCTCTCTTTCAGGCTAGCAATGGCCAGTGGTACCAGTTGAATGACTCCTCTGTGTTGGTCAGTGACATCAGGTCAGTCCTCAACCAGCAGGCTTACGTTCTCTTCTACATCAGGTGAGTAGCTCCCATTCATGTCAACCAAGGGGAGCCTTGTTTGAATGGTGTAAAATATTGGCATGTTAAAGTATTGTTGGACCACGTAACAGTTCTGTGCAGGTTGTTTTCCCTTTGTGGTTGAGCTTTTTGATCTGTGATGGGTGCTGCCTGTTCTGGCCACCAGGTCACCTGATCTGAAGAATGGAGGGGACTACAATCACACGTGCCGGACCGCGGGGCCCCTCGGCCAGTTGTCCCCCCGCCCCATTCTCACACCCCGGGTCAACATTGGGCCACGACACACCAGCACTGGTTTCATAGGGCCACAGCTGCCCCCACACATGGCCAAGGTACAGCCTAAACACACCAGCTTTTGCACAATCATCTGTTCAGAGGCAAGATGTTTAGTAAGAGCCTGTAACCAATGTGTCCCCTCCCCTCCCAGAACATCTTTCACGTCAATGGGAACAGCTCGCTAAGGGACTACCCCTCTGGCTCTAAGCCCAGCACCAGCAGTGACAACAGCATGGGCAAGACTAGCTACAGCCCGCTCGCCACCTCTTCCTCCCATCCTCTCAACCGTCCCACAGGCATCCCTGACCCTGCCAAGCGCCAGAAGCTCTCCTTCTTCATCGGTCAGGGCAAACAGATCTGCCCCTCATCATCCTCTTATGCCCAGCCGTCCTCTTCGTCACAGTCTACATCAGACATGTCTACGCCCCGGGATCCTCGCATTAATGGCACTCCCTCCGTTAACAGAAACGGTCACGGGGCGTCGTTCCTGGTGCCGTACGGCCAGGAGTCGTCTGAGGAGTCGGACCAGGAGGGAGGCAGTGGTCTGGGGAACGGCACGGCTAAGCCTCACGTTAACGGGAGGAAGGGAGAGACAGTCTACGGCCCTGTCCCCAGAGTGCTGACCCTCAAGACCAACGGCATCGGTAATGGCCAGGCTACCATGCACCGTAACGGGACCAACAGCTTCTCCAAACTCAGTCAGAACGGACACCACAACATCAAACACCCTGAGAAGGTACCTATACTCAGTCGACACACATTTTAAATACTTTACTGAACTCCACAAATCACATCACCTGTGTACTCATTGTGTGTGTCTGTTGTTGTGCAGATCCACGGTAACGGTCATGCGATGTCGCCCGGTTTGGGTTCCAGCATGTCTAATGGGGCGGAGGCTCACCACAGTGGCCCAAGGTGAGCCTGATCAAATTCTCTTCTTTTGATCCACGTTGCTTGATGATTTGAAGATCCAGTAAGTCATGAAAATGTCGTATTTTTCTACAGCAAAGAGGTGTATTGCACTACCCCTAGCCAGGCCAGCACCTCTCAAGGCCTGCACAGTGCCGACATCGACAGCCGCCTCTCCCTCACCCCAGAGAAAAAGGCTAAAACTCATTCTGGTCCCCTCCCTCACCACGCACCATCAACCGGTGCTAAACCTCCATCCACATTGGCTGATGTTGGAGCTAAACCACTTACCGATGCCTTGAGGGAATCCAGCTCCAACCCTGGGGTCTTATTCCTCCAGCCCACCCCCCGCTCCCTCAGTACCCCAGTCCTCTCCGGACCTGGCCTGGGAGCCACAAAAGATCTCAGAGCCCCACACAGGGGATCTGGGGAGGACGTCAGGGCGACCCAGAACAGCCCAGCTGTAGGGCTGGATGGAAAGCCCAGCTCCAGAGATGGAAGAGACCAGATGTACTCTTCCGATCGGGATAAGGAGAAAGGCGGGTTGTACTCTTCTGATCGGGATAAGGAGAAAGGCGGGTTGAACTCGTCCGATCGGGATAAGGAGAAAGGCGGGTTGAACTCTTCCGATCGGGATAAGGAGAAAGGCGGGTTGAACTCTTCCGATCGGGATAAGGAGAAAGGCGGGTTGAACTCTTCCGATCGGGATAAGGAGAAAGGTGGGTTGAACTCTTCCGATCGGGATAAGGAGAAAGGCGGGTTGAACTCTTCCGATCGGGATAAGGAGAAAGGCGGGTTGAACTCTTCCGATCGGGATAAGGAGAAAGGCCGACTACATTCTTCGGACTGCGATAGGGATCGAGACCGGCTGTACTCTTCTGACCGGGATAAAGACGGAGAAGGGGATAGGTACCACCGGGACAGGAGCCGTGAACGCAACCGGGACCATGACTCAGACCACTACCGGCACCGGCGAGACCACCACCGGTCATACCGGGACCGCTCGCTCAGCCGGGACAGACACCGGAACTGGGAGTCTGAGGCATTCCTCTCACAGCGACGCTATCACCCCAGAGAGAGGGACAGGGACCGCTGTCACCACCATTACCACCACAGAACGAGTAAGGACAGGAATAGGGACAGGAGGGAGCACAGCCAACACAGCCTCCCACACAGAGAGGAGCCTCATGGACGCTCAAGGTGGAGGGATGAAGGTAAAGAGAGGTGTTACTACCCTTCACAGGAGACCCCTCTGCCCACCCCACTGAGCTCCAGCACTAAGCCCAGTCAGCCCCTCCCAGCCCTTTCCCCGGCCCTGGTGAAACGATCCGAGCCTCACAGAGAGGAGAGAAAGGACAGCTCTGAGGAGCGTCAGGCCAAGAAACCCAAGAAGAGCAAGAAGAAGAAGTCCAAGGACAGAGAGAGGCACCGAGAGAATAGGTAAGGCAGTCTCTTCTTTCTTAAGCCTCCACAATGAGACACTGTCAGATAAAGTAACAACTGATCTATATTACCTCTGACCTGGGTGTTCTTTCTTCCAGGACCTTTGACGTGAATTCCTCTGACAGGGCAGCCGACGGCAGCAGTTCCTCCAAACACAACAAAAGTAGGAGGTACGACACTGACACGGAGGTTGAGAAGTCAGGGGGTGAGATCCACTCTACCCAGAGTCCCGAGGGGCACCGTGACCCCAATGCCCCCCGGGAGAGTCGCAGGGCAAGCAGCAGCGACGATGAGAGGGCGAGCAAGAAGCAACGTTACCAGGACGATGGCTATGACAACAGCTACCCTAAGAAACGCCATCGCGCTGATGACAACGACAGCTCCTTCTCCTCTCGTGATGGATCACCAACAGCAGCTCCTCAAAACGCATCGCACTGCCACTTCAACGAACACACAGGTAATAAAACAAGCAGATGTGGTTTCTATAGGTGGTTGTTTCTCAGTTTGTCACTGTGTTAATCTATCATTTTGACCATAATGTTTTGTTGTAGGTAATGGCTTAGGTCAACCCAATGGAAACTCCCACGAATGTTCTACTAATGGACTGTACAATGACCTTAGACAGTAGATTTTCTCTGTTCGACCAGAGACACAGAACAATGTAAGTATCTTTCCTTTGCCTCTGTCTTACTCTCAGAATCTCTATGCTGGACTGTGCATGGTTATGAGTGGAAAACCAGGAGCCAGTTTCAACTCATCTTGATTGTGTAAAGACTGATGGGACTGTCTGCAAACCTGACATCTTTCCCTCTCATTGCAGACTTGGAATACTTTAAATATCAACCTTTATATAAAAGTGAAATTCAACAGCAACAGGAATGTCATCCCGAATATTTGAACGTGGTGCTGTATTATTGGGAATATACTGTATTTTTACCACATGAGAAATTAACATTCTACTAGATTCTTTTCTTAAATAGATTTTTTTCAACTTCACTCATCACTCAATGTACATTTGTGATAAATAATTAACAAAAGAATAAGCTGCACAGTGGAAGACTCAGGACTTTGTTCAAACGAGACGTATTCCTCCTCGGAGAACTGATCAACTGATTAAATAATCCAAAAAGAGGAAGACGAATAGTTTTCTTGCCCAGGAGATGACCTGTTTGGTATGACATCAGTTGGCTGCAAGTTTGTCACCATTATATGTATAGGTGGAGGTATAAAACCTCTCTCTGATGGAGGGAAATGTTATTGAGTGAGTAGTGTCTGAAGGAGCTGGCCTGGTGTGACTACGTGTGCACTTAACACAACTCCACCTACCCTGGAGACTTCGGGACCGCTCTTTGTTACTTTCGAAAGCCTAAGATAGTCTCCCTCCCTCTGCATCTTGCTCTCACTGAGATGTCCAATTCTTTTAACTTGTTATTCAAGCATTAAAAAAAGCTGAACAATAATCATGTTCTCTTATGGCTTTGGACCTGTGTTTCTGCTTTAAAAAAAGTTTTCTAGCGTCCATAAGAAATACTGTGAATTAAATTTTGAACTGTACTATCAGTTTAAGTAAGTCCTGTATCAGGAATAGTTTTGTTTTTGAGAATTACCACGATGTAATTTAGACCTTGTTCTAAATTGACTCAAATAGTTAATGGTTTGCTTGTTTTTTTTCTACCTAAAAAGACAAAAAATGGTCATGATAACATATTTTTAGTTCTACAATAAGCATGTCAAATTTATACATTGTACAAGGTATATAAAAAGGCGTAAATACATTTGCTAATGTCAGAGTAACTAATCTTACTTTGTTTACACACATTGTTGGAGTGAAAGCTGTTGATTGACTGGGCATGTACACACCGATGGGAATAGTGTCTGCCTTTGTATTGGACAGATGAAGTCCGTTCTCTGAATTTTGGTAAAAGATTTAGCATACGAGCGATTGTTTAATTGATTGCTTTTAAGATCGTCAGATACGACTGTTAGCCTTGAATCCAGAGTGTTTCGACAGTCTTAAGGTCATGTTTCTTATTGTTTCCAGGTTACACAATGACAGTGAGGGAGTTCAAACCAGGACGTGGGTACATGTCAGTGACACAGGAGAATATCTGAACATTTTATCTTATTCAAAATCCTCAACAGTTCAAAGGCTCCTGCAACGCTGAGAATCATGTGAACTTTTTACACAACTTGGACCTGTAGAAAGTTCACTGATCTGTCAGTCTCACCCTGGGGCGTTGTAGATCCAAACCTTGAGGCGCTCTTCAGTCTGGATCACTGAAGTGTTACAGATTGCACGATAGAAATGGAAAAGGTCATTTCCGATTGAGGCGATATACGTGTTCACCGTACATGCAGTCACCACTAACGCAGGAACGTTGCCTTTAAATTTCAATCATGACGCTGAACTAGAGTCAGAGCCCCTAGTGAGGAGTTGTTTCACCTTGTCACCTTCCCAGAAGGTGAAACCCAGCTGGCTTGGCAGTTACGTCATTTTCTGTTTACCTTAGAAACATGAAGAATCTTTTTTTCCCTCCATTTGCTCTGAGGTATGTACTCTTAATGCTCAACTTTAAGCGGGTATAGGCTAGCCATACATAACTTTTACATGCTACAGAAACACAAATTATAAACATGTACAGTGTACACACAATGTAAAGATGAAAAAAACATTTTTGTAATTAGAGAAAATATGGAGAGAAAAAAAATATTTATAGCGGTGGACTTTGAATCAATACATAAACTAGCTTTAGAAAACTGTCCCACAAACATGACAATGTATTATAGCTCTAAGACAAAATGGCATCCTTCACCATAGAGATATCTATCTGGCATGGGCATCTCATTGTTAAACAGAAATTGAAAAAATAAAAAACCCATCCCTATTGTATTAGTGTCAATCGTTTCAGGGGTGGAAAATCAGACCAGCTGATTCATAAATTTAGGGTCTTCTGACATTAAAATCATACTCAACTCACCCACTAGAGGGCAACAATATCCATGCTGATATGGCTGACGAAAGCTCAGTCTGTGTGGGGACATTGGGTAAGCACAGACCATGCGATTTCTCATTGTGTCCTCAATACTGTACATTCACACTTCATAGAATTTACAGTTGTGTGAATTGTATTCACACATACAACATCTGAAAAGAAACTGATGACCAAAATATCAAGTGCCCTTCCCCATCTTGTCCTTTATCCATGCTGATGAAGTGGAGAGGTGTAGCATCCAAAGGCAATTCCCCAGGACATCTGGATCCCCTTACCCTGGTCTCTGCTGTGGCCGCGCAGCCATGTGTCCTGTCCCTGGGCTGAGTGAAAGAGGGTCTCCTGGACAGACTGGGGTCTATGCTGGTGTCACTGATGATGGGGAGGATGTGGCCAGGCACTCCTCCTCACTTCTTATTGGCTATTCTCCGCTTCCTGGTTGCCAGCATGTCATAGAAAGGATCCCTGCTGATGCTTGCTCTGCAGAAAGAAGAGATTGGTTATGAAAAATAGACAGTGGTTGTTTATTACAGTAGCCTATGTATGTCTTCATGAGCAGGTGGGGGAATAGTTTACTACATTCAGTATCAGCACAGTTCACATTTTAACCTACATTGTTGTCAAAGAAAAAACATGGCATTGCAGCATTCTGCTCTGACAGAGGACCTCAAAAGAGCTGTAACACAATCAAGTGGTTTCTTATTTGTATTTATTATGGATCCCTATTAGTTCCTGCCAAGACAGCAGCTACTATTCTTGGAGACCATCAAAATGAAAGCTAGTTATACATTCACAACACACTAAGTGTGTGCCCCCAGGCCCCTACTCTACTACCACATATCTACAAAATCCATGGGTACGTGTATAATGCGTATGTTATCGTGTGATGGTATGCATGTGTCTATGTTTGTGTTGCTTCACAGTTCCCGCTGTTCCAAAAGGTGTCTTTTTATCTGTTATTTTTTAAATCTAATTTTACTGATGGCATGAGTTACTTGATGTGGAATAGAGTTCCATGTAGTCTACTGTGCACCTCCCAAATTCGGTTCTGGACATGGGAACTGTGAAGAGCCCTCCTGTGGCATGTCTTGTGGGGTATGCATGGGTGTCCGAGCTGTGCGCCAGTAGTTCAAACAGACCTCTGTGTATTCAACATGACACTACCTCACATAAATACAAGTTAATTCAATCCCTCCTCCACTTTGAGCCAAGAGAGATTGACATGCATATTATTAACGTTAGCTCTCTGTGTACATCCAAGGGCCATCCGTGCTGCCCTGTTCTGAGCCAATTGACATTTTCCCAAGTCTCTCTTTGTGGCACCTGACCACAAGACTGAACAGTTGTCACAAAATAAGAGTCTGTAAGACCTGCCTTGTTGATAGTGAGTAGTGCTTTATTATGGACAGACTGCTCCCTATCTTAGCTACTGTTGTATCAATAGGACCATGACAGTTTACCATCCAGGGTTACTCCAAGCAGTTTAGTCGTCTCAACTTGCTCAATCACCACCTTATTCATTACAAGATTTAGTCAAGGTTTAGGGTTAGTGAATGATTTGTCCCAAATATAAAGCTTTTAGTTTTTGAAATTAGTTGGGAGTAACTTATTATTTTTTCACCCATTCTGAAACTAACTGCAGCTCTTTGTTAAGTGTTGCAGTGATTTCAGTCGCTGTAGTAGCTGACGTGTATAATATATAATATATGCCATTTAGCAGACGCTTTTATCCAAAGCGACTTACAGTCATGTGTGCATACATTCTACGTATGGGTGGTCCCGGGAATCGAACCCACTACCCTGGCGTTACAAGCGCCATGCTCTACCAACTGAGCTACAGAGGAGTCATCCGCATACATAGACACACTCAAAGCCAGTGGCATGTCATTAGTAAAAATTGAAAAAAGTTGACAGGGCAACAGGTGTGTTCTTTGGTACTTTAGCTCAGACTGTCTAGACTATAATACACCCATATTGTCCCTTGGAGACTGCAGAGGGGAAACCCCATAGAGGTCCACGCCTTGCATCCAATGGGACTCTAATAGGCCTAAGTAATTCACTGCTTTCCTGGCAGTAGGAACACAGGACATGCTGGGATGGCCTTTCGGTGTGTGCATCATGCTGACCACAGGGGAGACTGAAGCTGACTCAGAGTACAGAGAGGGTGTATGTATGTGAGGTAAAGCAACCCAGGTCTGGCCTCTTCTGCACAGTCTGACAGCTACAACACAATGAAGAGGCCTATAAAGTTGACCTACGGCTGAGATTTCATACAGGGCTGGTATGGACTAGGATTGGCACTGGTTTCCCAATTCTCCCACTGTAAACTCATTTTCCAACGCCCCATCTAAAGTTATGATAATCGCAGAAGTGAAGTTGACGTAATCATCATGTTCCCCTGTGTATTGCATCCACTTCATCCAAACAAGGTTGCCAGTAAGGTTGTGGCACGAGCAGAAAAATCTATTCTGTTGGTTCTAATGGCAACCCAGCGTTCAATCCTAATGGTGTTTCTATATCTTCATGCCTGATGAGAGCATCATCTAATATGATTTCACAGCAGATATTGATCATTGGAAAGCTCAGCTGAGAGGAGCAATGATCAATCACCCTTTGGGTCCAATTTAACAGGGCACTTTCATCATTCCTTCTCTCCTTAACTAAACAGCAGTAGTGCCTGATAGTGTGGATTTTGCGAAAACACGAAGAGAAACAAATTGAGACTGAATGCTAGAAAGAGAGAGTGTAGCATGTGTGTTCTAGCGCTCCTGCCTACAGGACACTCTACAGGGCTTTATCAAACAGAAACCCATTTAACCTCCAGAGAGCTCAGATCAACTCTGAGCCCTGTCTTGTCTACCGCACACTGAGAAAGTGAGCCTCTCAGCCATATGGGTTAGTCTGTCACACAGTTACATCAAAGAGTTCACACATGGTCATGGTGCTTTGTGTGAAGACCAACCCATCTTCCAAGAAGTGTCAGTGGATACATACATCTTGGTTTAATCTTAGCTTTGCCATTGAATCGTTGAGATTCACTGGTGTCTCCTAGCAGATGACTATGGGCTTTGGACCCTGGTGAGTAATATCTGTTGTGTCTACATAGGGGTAAAACTCCCAAAACCTTAGGTGGGTTATAGACAAAAACATACTTGATGGATTTGATCCACTCCTCCTTCTCCTCTGTGGTGGGCGCTGATATCCTGTACACTGTGTGGTTGCCCTCGACGACCCGGCCGTCCGCCTCAGTCTTACACGCCTTGATCAACAAACCCTTGTGGTTGGGGTTGTAGAGCTCGAAACAGTTCTGATTGGACGACAGCGTCCAAAAGAGAGAGAGGTGAGTACAGAACTAGTTACAGTGAAGACAAGTAATTAGTTACGTTGAAGAGGGACAGTTAGTCCTGTTGAAGAGTGTTACGTTGAAGAGGGACAGTTAGTCCTGTTGAAGAGTGTTACGTTGAAGAGGGACAGTTAGTCCTGTTGAAGAGTGTTACGTTGAAGAGGGACAGTTAGTCCTGTTGAAGAGGGACAGTTAGTCCTGTTGAAGAGTGTTACGTTGAAGAGGGACAGTTAGTCCTGTTGAAGAGTGTTACGTTGAAGAGGGACAGTTAGTCCTGTTGAAGAGTGTTACCTGAAGAGGGACAGTTAGTCCTGTTGAAGAGTGTGAAGAGGGACAGTTAGTCCCGTTGAAGAGGGACAGTTAGTCCTGTTGAAGAGTGTTACGTTGAAGAGGGACAGTTAGTCCTGTTGAAGAGGGTTAGTCCTGTTGAAGAGTGTTACGTTGAAGAGGGACAGTTAGTCCTGTTGAAGAGTTACAGTGAAGCGGAACAGTTAGTCCCGTTGAAGAGGGACAGTTAGTCCTGTTGAAGAGTTACAGTGAAGCGGAACAGTTAGTCCCGTTGAAGAGGGACAGTTAGTCCTGTTGAAGAGTTACCTGTGAAGCGGAACAGTTAGTCCTGTTGAAGAGTGTTACGTTGAAGAGGGACAGTTAGTCCTGTTGAAGAGTGTTACGTTGAAGAGGGACAGTTAGTCCTGTTGAAGAGTGTTACGTTGAAGAGGGACAGTTAGTTGAAGAGGGACAGTTAGTCTGTTGAAGAGTGAAAGAGGGACAGTTAGTCCTGTTGAAGAGTGTTACGTTGAAGAGGGACAGTTAGTCCTGTTGAAGAGTGTTACGTTGAAGAGGGACAGTTAGTCCTGTTGAAGAGTGTTACGTTGAAGAGGGACAGTTAGTCCTGTTGAAGAGTTACAGTGAAGCGGAACAGTTAGTCCCGTTGAAGAGGGACAGTTAGTCCCGTTGAAGAGTTACAGTGAAGCGGCGGAACAGTTAGTCCCGTTGAAGAGGGACAGTTAGTCCCGTTGAAGAGTTACAGTGAAGCGGAACAGTTAGTCCCGTTGAAGAGGGACAGTTAGTCCCGTTGAAGAGTTACAGTGAAGCGGAACAGTTAGTCCCGTTGAAGAGTTACAGTGAAGCGGAACAGTTAGTCCCGTTGAAGAGTGTTACGTTGAAGAGGGACAGTTAGTCCCGTTGAAGAGTTACAGTGAAGCGGAACAGTTAGTCCCGTTGAAGAGGGACAGTTAGTCCTGTTGAAGAGTTACAGTGAAGCGGAACAGTTAGTCCCGTTGAAGAGGGACAGTTAGTCCTGTTGAAGAGTTACAGTGAAGCGGAACAGTTAGTCCCGTTGAAGAGGGACAGTTAGTCCTGTTGAAGAGTGTTACGTTGAAGAGGGACAGTTAGTCCTGTTGAAGAGTGTTACGTTGAAGAGGGACAGTTAGTCCTGTTGAAGAGGGACAGTTAGTCCTGTTGAAGAGTGTTACGTTGAAGAGGGACAGTTAGTCCTGTTGAAGAGTGTTACGTTGAAGAGGGACAGTTAGTCCTGTTGAAGAGTGTTACGTTGAAGAGGGACAGTTAGTCCTGTTGAAGAGTTACAGTGAAGCGGAACAGTTAGTCCCGTTGAAGAGTGTTACGTTGAAGAGGGACAGTTAGTCCTGTTGAAGAGTTACAGTGAAGCGGAACAGTTAGTCCCGTTGAAGAGGGACAGTTAGTCCCGTTGAAGAGTTACAGTGAAGCGGAACAGTTAGTCCCGTTGAAGAGGGACAGTTAGTCCCGTTGAAGAGTTACAGTGAAGCGGAACAGTTAGTCCCGTTGAAGAGGGACAGTTAGTCCCGTTGAAGAGTTACAGTGAAGCGGAACAGTTAGTCCCGTTGAAGAGTTACAGTGAAGCGGAACAGTTAGTCCCGTTGAAGAGTGTTACGTTGAAGAGGGACAGTTAGTCCCGTTGAAGAGTTACAGTGAAGCGGAACAGTTAGTCCCGTTGAAGAGGGACAGTTAGTCCTGTTGAAGAGGGACAGTGAAGCGGAACAGTTAGTCCCGTTGAAGAGGGACAGTTAGTCCTGTTGAAGAGTTACAGTGAAGCGGAACAGTTAGTCCCGTTGAAGAGGGACAGTTAGTCCTGTTGAAGAGGGACAGTTAGTCCTGTTGAAGAGTTACAGTGAAGCGGAACAGTTAGTCCCGTTGAAGAGGGACAGTTAGTCCTGTTGAAGAGTTACAGTGAAGCGGAACAGTTAGTCCCGTTGAAGAGGGACAGTTAGTCCCGTTGAAGAGGGACAGTTAGTCCTGTTGAAGAGTTACAGTGAAGCGGAACAGTTAGTCCCGTTGAAGAGGGACAGTTAGTCCTGTTGAAGAGTTACAGTGAAGCGGAACAGTTAGTCCCGTTGAAGAGTTACAGTGAAGCGGAACAGTTAGTCCCGTTGAAGAGGAACAGTTAGTCCCGTTGAAGAGGGACAGTTAGTCCCGTTGAAGAGGGACAGTTAGTCCCGTTGAAGAGGGACAGTTAGTCCCGTTGAAGAGTTACAGTGAAGCGGAACAGTTAGTCCCGTTGAAGAGGGACAGTTAGTCCTGTTGAAGAGGGACAGTGAAGCGGAACAGTTAGTCCCGTTGAAGAGGGACAGTTAGTCCTGTTGAAGAGTTACAGTGAAGCGGAACAGTTAGTCCCGTTGAAGAGGGACAGTTAGTCCTGTTGAAGAGTTACAGTGAAGCGGAACAGTTAGTCCCGTTGAAGAGGGACAGTTAGTCCTGTTGAAGAGTTACAGTGAAGCGGAACAGTTAGTCCCGTTGAAGAGGGACAGTTAGTCCCGTTGAAGAGGGACAGTTAGTCCTGTTGAAGAGTTACAGTGAAGCGGAACAGTTAGTCCCGTTGAAGAGGGACAGTTAGTCCTGTTGAAGAGTTACAGTGAAGCGGAACAGTTAGTCCCGTTGAAGAGTTACAGTGAAGCGGAACAGTTAGTCCCGTTGAAGAGGAACAGTTAGTCCCGTTGAAGAGGGACAGTTAGTCCCGTTGAAGAGGGACAGTTAGTCCCGTTGAAGAGGGACAGTTAGTCCCGTTGAAGAGGGACAGTTAGTCCTGTTGAAGAGGGACAGTTAGTCCTGTTGAAGAGGGACAGTTAGTCCCGTTGAAGAGTTACAGTGAAGCGGAACAGTTAGTCCCGTTGAAGAACAGTTAGTCCCGTTGAAGAGTTACAGTGAAGCGGAACAGTTAGTCCCGTTGAAGAGGGACAGTTAGTCCCGTTGAAGAGGGACAGTTAGTCCTGTTGAAGAGGGACTAGAAGTGTTCAGTGCTTATTAGTCCTTTCTTAGAAAGTATTTCAGTATATTTTGAGAAACTTACAGGTTTCCTGGGCTCATCCACCTCTCTTATACTGAGGTTCTCCAAAGGAATGATCCCACGAGGTTCCTTGTCCTGCAGACGTGAAGAACACATTCATTTATTTAATATGTAGCCACACAGCATATACTTACAGGCCAATTGTTTTGTGCTGCTGGTTCAATAACTAAAACACATATTTGTAATGTGTGTTTTATTCACATAAGTGTGTATAAATCAGCAATATTCGGATAATATTCTATTGTATGAGGAAGTTACTGAAGGGAGAAGTAACCCAATCCTACAGTGGGTTTCTATTGTGTCTGGGGGCTGAGGAGACCTTGAGGAACAGAACAGCCCGGTCTTTCTCTTAATGAGAGAACACAGCAGGGAGGGGACACGTCCAGGGACTGGGCTCAATCCTGGTAGTGGGCTCTAAGCTGTGGTGTGTTGGGGCTGTACTCTCATCAGTGTGTATAGGATAATGGGGGGTCTGGGCTAGGCCAGATGTGCAGCAGACCTCCCAGATGGTTCCATGCATCGTGTTAATTGCTGGACCATGGTGCATTTAGGTCAAAGGGCCAGGCTGCATCTGCTACAGAGGTCTCTCATTGATAAAACCACACTAACTTACCGTTGTGTATTCAAAGTAGTACAGGCAGTTGTCAGTCAGAATGAACCACCGTCTCTTCCAGGTCTTCACTCTTCCACCTGTAGAGAAATATACCAGACATGTTGAGTAACAAGAGTTACATCCTCAAAGAGAGACATGTTGTGTAACAAACCACAGACAGAGAAGAGCCAATGGCCATGCAGTGCTGTCGGCTACACAGCCAATGAGGTGATACATTTCTATCTGCAATACTAACCGTAATGTATAGAGTTGACCTGATTCTCTATATTCTACATGACAATGATATCTGTTCTAGGCAAATCTATTTCACCCTCCTGAATAGACCCTAGCATGGCATGTGGATGTGAAACTCTTGGGCCTATACAATATTATGGGAAAGGCTTAGATGGAGGCTGCTTAATGTCAACCTTTCAGCAACCAGCAAAGCCTTTCTCATAGACTCATTTTAGTGCAAACTGCAACAGCAATTATGAAAATTTCCTTTGAGACTCAATGTTGAGACAGACAGACTAGCCTATAGCAAAGCCCTCAGACCTTAGGGTACTCTTCCTATCTGATTGGCAGTCTGTCCATTAGGCTGATTTAATCAGGGGCCCAATATCCCCCCTCCCGCCCCTCAGCCTCCCTAGAGGTCCCAAAGCAGTGCAGGTATTGCTTGTGAAAACAGTCAAAATGTGGGTTCAATTTGGGGAGAAATCCCAGAAATGAGGCCGGAGATGGGGAGCATGGTTCATTGGTCAGGGGTGGCAATGAATTCAGACTGACATCACTGTATACCCAGCCCACTGCATAATAAAGACATTTGCCTCTTAAAAGTGATACATCTTAATTTTATTTCATTATTTTGCAGATATAAAGTGAAAAGAGAGGAACAATTACTCATTCTACATTTCTGTAACACTAAGCGAGTTTACTGCAATGAGTTTACTTGTTTAAATTCCTGTTCAAGTACAAACAATCAATACAAAATGGGGATGTGGATACACTTCATGGAAGCATTCATCATAGTCTGAACTCAGTTATTTTCACTTGGCCAAATCTCTCTGTACCGGGAAGCCAGTCTGTCCGACCAACCAGGGAGTGTGAGGAACAGAATGAGTAACAAGATAAAATTCTCAGACGCTGCATTTTTTTCAGGAAGAATATCTCCTCACGATATGGAGTTAGCATTAACTCTTCTCTCCTTGAGTCAAGCCTTTGTCAGCAGATAAATGCAGATAATTCTCTACAGTTGTCCAGATTAAGGATTATGAGTTTGTTAATTAAACCAAAATGATGCAAGCAGTCAATAATCCATGTAATTGTAAGTAATATTATGATTACTATTGTATTACTATACTTTAGGGGGTAGATCAGGGCCAAGAAACACGAGCAATGGACATTAGACCGGTGGAAATCTGTCCTTTGGTCTGATGAGTCCAAATTTGAGATGTTTGGTTTCAACCACCGTGTCTTGTGAAATGCATAGTAGGTGAACGGATGATCTCTGCATGTGTGGCTCCCACCGTGAAGCATGGAGGAGGTGTGATGGTGCTTTGCTGGTGACACGGTCTGTGATTTTATTTAGAATTCAAGGCTCACTTAACCAGCATGACTACCACAGCATTCTGCAGAGATACACCATCCCTTCGGGTTTGCGCTTAGTGGGACCATCATTTATTTTTCAACAGGCCAATGACCACAAAAACACCTCCAGGCTGTGTAAGGGCTATTTGACCAAGAAGGACAGTGATGGAGTGCTGCATCAGATGACCTGGCCTCCACAATCACCCAACATCATCCTAAACCATCTCAAATTGGGTTGAATTGGACTGCAGACTGAAGGAAAAGCAACCAACAAGTGCTCAGCATGTGGGAACTCCTTCAAAACTGTTGGAAAAGCATTCCTCATGAAGCTGGTTGAGTGTGCAAAGATGTCAAGGCAAGGCAAAGGGTGGCTACTTTAAACAAATCTAAATATATTTTAGATTGAACAATTCTTTAGTTACATGATTCCATGTGTTATTTCATTGTTTTGACATTTTCACTATTATTCTACAATGTAGAAAATAGTAAAAATAAAGAAAAACCCTTGAATGAGTAGGTGTGTCCAAACTTGACTGGTACTGTATATACAGTACCTTTGGTAAGTATTCAGACCCCTTGACTTTTCCCACATTTTATGTTACAGCCTTATCCTAATTAGATTAAGTTTTTAAAAATCCTCAGCAATCTACACATAATACCTCATAATGACAAAGCGAAAACAGGTTAAGAAAATTCGGTACTTTATTTACATAAGTATTTCAGACCCTTCGCTATGAGACTCAAAATTGACCTCAGGTGCATCCTGTTTCCATTGATCATCCTTGAGATGTTTCTACAACTTGATTGTAGTCCACCTGTAGTAAATTAAATTGATTGGACATGATTTGGAAAGGCAAACACCTGTCTATATAAGGTGCTACAGTTGCCAGTGCATGTCAGAGCAAAAACCAAGTCATGAGGTCGAAGGAATTGTCTGTGGCGTTCCGAGACGGGATTGTGTTAAGGCACAGATCTGGGGAAGGATACCAAAACATTTCTGCAGCATTAAAGGTCCCCAAGAACACAGTGGCCTCGTCATTCTTAAATGCAAGAAGTTTGGAACCATCAACTCTTCCTACAGCTGGCTGCCCGGCCAAACTGAGCAATCGGGGTAGAAGGGCCTTGGTCAGGGAGGTGAAGAACCCGATGGTCACTCTGACAGAGCTCTAGAGTTCCTCTGTGGAGATGGGAGAACCTTCCAGAAGGACAACCATCTATGCAGCACTCCGCCAATCAGGCCTGTATGGTAGAGTGGCCAGACGGAAGACACTCCTCAGGAAAAGGCACATGACAGCCAGCTTGGAGTTTCCAAAAGGCACCTAAAGACTCTCAGGCCATGAGAAACAAGAATCTTTGGTCTGATGAAACCAAGATTGAACTCTTTGACCTGAATGCCAAGCGTCACGTATGTAGGAAACCTGGCACCATCCCTACGGTGAAGCATGGTGGTGGCAGCATCATGCTGTGGGGATGTTTTTCAGCAGCAGGGACTGGGAGACTAGACATGATTGAGGGAAATATGAACAGAGCAAAAGTACAGAAAGATCCTTGATGAAAACCTGAGCGCTCAGGTCCTCAGACTGGGGTGAAGGTTCAGCATCCACCAACAGGACAACAACCCTAAGCACACAGCCAAGACAATGCAAGAGTGCCTTCAGGACAAGTCTCATTGTCCTTGAATGGCCCAGCCAGAGCCCGGATTTAAACCTGATCGAACAGCTGTGCAGCGACGCTCCCCATCCAACCTGACAGAACTGCAGAGAAGAATGGGAGAAATTCCCCAAATACAGGTGTGTCAAGCTTGTAGCGTCATACCCAAGAAGACTTGAGGCTGTAATTGCTGCCAGAGGTACTTCAACAAAGTACTGAGTAAAGGATCTGAATAATTATGTAAATGTAATATCAGTTTACACATTTATGAATTAGCACAAATTTCTAAAACAACCTGGTTTTGCTTTGTCATTATTAATGAGCAAAAAAAAAACTATCAAATTTATAATAATAACCTAACAAAATGTGAAAAAATTCAAGGGGTCTGAACACTTTCCGAAGGCACTGTAACTACCTGACAGGCTGCAGTAATGACCCATTTAACTACCTGACAGGCTGCAGTAAATGACCCATTTAACTACCTGACAGGCTGCAGTAAATGACCCATTTAACTACCTGACAGGCTGCAGTAAATGACCCATTTAACTACCTGACAGGCTGCAGTAATGACCCATGTAACTACCTGACAGGCTGCAGTAATGACCCATGTAACTACCTGACAGGCTGCAGTAATGACCCATTTAACTACCTGACAGGCTGCAGTAATGACCCATTTAACTACCTGACAGGCTGCAGTAATGACCCATTTAACTACCTGACAGGCTGCAGTAATGACCCATTTAACTACCTGACAGGCTGCAGTAATGACCCATTTAACTACCTGACAGGCTGCAGTAATGACCCATTTAACTACCTGACAGGCTGCAGTAATGACCCATTTAACTACCTGACAGGCTGCAGTAATGACCCATTTAACTACCTGACAGGCAGCTCCTAAAAGGATGCTAAAATAAGCATACAGATGTAATGCATGCAACTCTGAGTGGAAAACAATCTAAAATTATCTGGCAAGCGCAGCCGGTGGGATGGAAAGAGGGGGATCCCAATGGATAGATATGTTTCATCCCAAATGGCACTCTGTTCTCTACAATATAGTGCACTATTTTCACCAGTAGTGCACTATATAGGAGGCCATTTGAGACGCCCCCTAGATAGGAGCAAGTAGGAAGCAGCAGGATGTGTTTGAGGCCTGGAGGGCAGCAACAGTAGCATATGTGTTTGAGGCCTGGAGGGCAGCAGCAGTATGTGTTTGAGGCCTGGAGGGCAGCAGCATATGTGTTTGAGGCCTGGAGGGCAGCAGCAGCATATGTGTTTGAGGCCTGGAGGGCAGCAGCAGCATATGCGTTTCAGGCCTGGAGGACAGCAGCAGCATATGCATGTCAGGCCTGGAGGGCAGCAGCAGCATATGTGTTTCAGGCCTGGAGGGCAGCAGCAGCATATGTGTTTCAGGCCTGGAGGGCAAGCAGCAGCAGCAGGATATATTTCAGGCCTGGAGGGCAGCAGCAGGAAGAACTCAGAACACCACAATATCAGCACATACTGTAGCATATAGAACACATTCTCCAAGTGCAAACCCATGACCAAAATTAAATAAATGCACCCCTTCCTTGGGCCTTATTTAAGCTCGATGCTATAATAACTAGGGCCCTGAGTTTTTCCTGGTCAGGTCACATGGGCTGGAAAAACAAACAAACAGACTAACCAGCTAGCAGCTAATACATCTGACTAAGAAGATTAACCTCTTGGTCTACATGTTAGCATGGGTTGAGGGAGGGAAGGTTGGGAGAAGATGTTGTCCCTAACCACAGATCTAGGATCAGTTTACGTCAATCCTAACCGTAACCAATATATTTGACCTTGTATCAGTAGTTAGGGGCAACTTCTACTGGGATCGAGGAGAGGTACCTACCTCCTAGTGCAGAGTAAGAAGAAACAGCCAGTCACAGAACAGAAAGGTGACAAGTCAAAGGGGGTGAGTGAAAACAAGAGGGAACATTTAACAGTAAGGGCAAAAACCAAGGACAGAGAGAGAAGCAGCTGAATCACACAGACCATGCTTGGAGTGAGAGAGAAAAGACAAGTTGAGACAGTAGTGCAGAAATAATACGAGTTGTTTTTCACATTGCTAACATTAGATCATAGTCATCTGCACAAAAATGTAGTGAAAAAGGATAGGATATAGAATACTTGGAGTTATGTTGGTGAACCAAGATGTGGATTCTTTGGTCGTCACTCACCTAATTTCAGTAGCCATCCTTCTCTGTCAGGGTTGAAGAATGTGTGTGTCAGATCGTTGCCATCGTCCTCTGGGATTTTGAAGGGCTCATTTTTTATGCTGTCAAATAAATTCTGTCAAATAGAATACAAAAAGGTTGAGTAATGGAAAAAACATTTGCTCTACACACGCACGCAAACACACGCACACTCTCACCCTGAGTAGTTCCTCTGGCAGGTCTCCTCCCTCATTGATACCCCTGTTCATGGAGATGAATCTCTCTACAGAGGGCTTGTCTCTGACATTGGGGTTGTGCAGGCTGGTGTTCAACATAATGATGGCAAACGACAGCACATAACAGGTGTCTACAGGAGGGAGAGAAGTAATGAATATTTAGTACTGATACACACCTCAGACATCTCTCTGCCTTTCACTGAGGTTAACCAAGGACGCCATACACTAGTCAATTCATGAGTTTTGGGTAGAATTTTGTGGTTAATATCAATTATATCTGAATATTGATCTAATAACAATAAACAACTTTTCTTCTCCTCTGCCCCCCTGCATGCATGACACTACTACTAGTAGAGACTCACTACAGTAGATCAACCTGGTGGCCCAGCAGGGAGTAGTCAACTGTTACTACTAGTAGAGACTCACTACAGTAGATCAACCTGGTGGCCCAGCAGGGAGTAGTCTACTGTTACTACTAGTAGAGACTCACTACAGTAGATCAACCTGGTGGCCCAGCAGGGAGTAGTCTACTGTTACTACTAGTAGAGACTCACTACAGTAGATCAACCTGGTGGCCCAGCAGGGAGTAGTCAACTGTTACTACTAGTAGAGACTCACTACAGTAGATCAACCTGGTGGCCCAGCAGGGAGTAGTCAACTGTTACTACTAGTAGAGACTCACTACAGTAGATCAACCTGGTGGCCCAGCAGGGAGTAGTCTACTGTTACTACTAGTAGAGACTCACTACAGTAGATCAACCTGGTGGCCCAGCAGGGAGTAGTCAACTGTTACTACTAGTAGAGACTCACTACAGTAGATCAACCTGGTGGCCCAGCAGGGAGTAGTCTACTGTTACTACTAATAGAGACTCACTACAGTAGATCAACCTGGTGGCCCAGCAGGGAGTAGTCTACTGTTACTACTAGTAGAGACTCACTACAGTAGATCAACCTGGTGGCCCAGCAGGGAGTAGTGTACTGTTACTACTAGTAGAGACTCACTACAGTAGATCAACCTGGTGGCCCAGCAGGGAGTAGTCAACTGTTACTACTAGTAGAGACTCACTACAGTAGATCAACCTGGTGGCCCAGCAGGGAGTAGTCTACTGTTACTACTAATAGAGACTCACTACAGTAGATCAACCTGGTGGCCCAGCAGGGAGTAGTCTACTGTTACTACTAGTAGAGACTCACTACAGTAGATCAACCTGGTGGCCCAGCAGGGAGTAGTCTACTGTTACTACTAGTAGAGACTCACTACAGTAGATCAACCTGGTGGCCCAGCAGGGAGTAGTCAACTGTTACTACTAGTAGAGACTCACTACAGTAGATCAACCTGGTGGCCCAGCAGGGAGTAGTCTACTGTTACTACTAATAGAGACTCACTACAGTAGATCAACCTGGTGGCCCAGCAGGGAGTAGTCAACTGTTACTACTAGTAGAGACTCACTACAGTAGATCAACCTGGTGGTCCAGCAGGGAGTAGTCTACTGATACTACTAGTAGACTCACTACAGTAGATCAACCTGGTGGCCCAGCAGGGAGTAGTCTACTGATACTACTAGTAGACTCACTACAGTAGATCAACCTGGTGGCCCAGCAGGGAGTAGTCTACTGATACTACTCGTAGAGACTCACTACAGTAGATCAACCTGGTGGCCCAGCAGGGAGTAGTCTACTGATACTACTAGTAGAGACTCACTACAGTAGATCAACCTTGTAAGTCGCTCTGGATAAGAGCGTCTGCTAAATGACTTAAATGTAATGTAATGTAATGTGGCCCAGCAGGGAGTAGTCTACTGTTACTACTAGTAGAGACTCACTACAGTAGCTCAACCTGGTGGCCCAGCAGGGAGTAGTCTACTGTTACTACTAGTAGAGACTCACTACAGTAGCTCAACCTGGTGGCCCAGCAGGGAGTAGTCTACTGATACTACTAGTAGAGACTCACTACAGTAGCTCAACCTGGTGGCCCAGCAGGGAGTAGTCTACTGTTACTACTAGTAGAGAGTTGATACCTTTAAGTAATATATCCCCATAGAGTCAATTGACACACTGTAAAAAAATAAATAATAATCCCCATGAAAATCTGTACATTTTAGCTCAAGATTTTTTTTCTCTAATACCCAACCCCACAAGTGTCACGGAACTCGTCTGAAGGTAACCGGTACTGGTTTTTAAAAAGTATGAAGGTAGTTTTTACCCCATAAAAGGGTTAAATATGTATAAAAATAAATATATATTTCATGAGCTTTCTTGTCTCCTAGATCTAGGACAAACACTTAACTTTTTTCTTATTATTTTTTGACTGTGTTTTGCTACTTGAATGTGTTATTCAATGTGTTTCTATGGGCTATAGTAGTAAAGGCCAAAATCGGTGTACTATGAGTTCTGGTACTGTTGTTCTGCTCTGTACATGAGACTGTCTGTTCAGAGATGTGTCCGTTGTGAACAGAGTACAGATAAACAGCACAGTCCAGCCCCTCTCTGAATGAACCCATGACTAGCATAGAAAATTAACTATAAAACTATTTACTACCTATTGTGGAAATAATATCCTTTCTCTGGCTCTTTATCATAAATAATTCCAGATGGTTTGGGGATAAGAAGTTGTGTGTCGAAATCTTGCACGGCGCCTTCACCGTGCGCTGCCACTAAGAGTGCACCAGCTGTCAGGAAGCAGGATGTAGATATGGCTCTTCTGTCCCTTTGTGAGAGAGGTCGGGCAGCAGTTCATGTGTGTGCCACTCATTACAGAAGCCTTGGTCATTTTCTATGTGCTTAGATGATAAAAGTTATAAATTAGCCTGTTTTTTTGTTCTACTCCCAATGTGTTTGGAACAGGTTGGGGCCGTTCAAACTTTGGCTCTTATGATTTACTAGAAACATTGTGGAGGACCGAGCACGCCCCCATTCTCATCGACGGGGCTGTAGTGGAGCAGGTTGAGAGCTTCAAGTTCCTTGGTGTCCACATCAACAACAAACTAGAATGGTCCAAACACACCAAGTCAGTCGTGAAGAGGACACGACAAAGCCTCTTCCCGCCCTCAGGAAACTAAAACGATTTGGCATGGGTCCTGAGATCCTCAAAAGTTTCTACAGCTGCAACATCGAGAGCATCTTGACTGGTACGGCAATTGCTCAGCCTCCGACCGCAAGGCACTACAGAGGGTAGTACATCACTGGGGCTAAGCTGCCTGCCATTATCCAATACATATATGATATAGGCCACTGCACATTGCGCACGACAGAAAAACAAAAACCCATAGATATAGCTAACTATATGCCCTGTTGCGTAAATACATTAAACTACCTCCAGTTGGCTAATCTTTGAGTGTGAACTGTATTATATGGACTGGAATTACACACATCAATTCCAATCATGATAAAGCAGAAGAGAATGTGATTTTGGTGCAGCACATGCGGCCTACAAAGTTACAATTATAGGCTAGCGGATTTGATTTCAATTTTGAAATATAATAGTGCCCATTTGTATAATTAGTAGACTGATGCATATAAACTCAGCAAAAAAAGGAAACTCCCCTTTTTTAGGACCCTTTCTTCCAAAGATAATCTAAATAACTTCACAGATCTTCCTTGTTAAGGGTTTAAACACAGTTTCCTATGCCTGTTCAATGAACCATAATGAACCATAAACAATTAATGAACATGCACCTGTGGAACGGTCTTTAAGACACTAACAGCTTACAGATGGTCGGCAATTAAAGTCACAGTAAGGGCAATAAAGAGGCCTTTCTACGGACTCTGGAAAACACCAAAAGATAGCTGCCCAGGGTCCCTGCTCATCTGCGTGAACATGCCTTAGGCATGAAGACTGCAGCTGTGGCCAGGGAAATAAATTGCAATGTCCGTATTGTGAGACGCCCAAGACAGCGTTACAGGGAGACGGGACGGACAGCTGATCATACTCACAGTGGCAGACCACGTGTAACAACACCTGCACAGGATCGATACATCCGAACATCACACCTGCGGGACAGGTACAGGATGGCAACAACAACTGCCTGGGTAACACCAGGAACGCACAATCCCTCCATCAGTGCTCAGACTGCCTGTAAATAGGCTGAGAGAGGCTGGACTTAGGGCTTGTAGGTTGTTGTGAGGCAGGTCCTCACCAGACATCACCGGCAACAAACCCACCATTGCTGGACCATGGACAAGACTCTTCTCTGTGCTCTTCACTGACAAGTCGCGGTTTTGTCTCACCAGGAGTCGGATTTACGTTTATTGTCAAAGGAATGAGCGTTACACCGAGGCCTGTACTCTGGAGCGGGATCGATTTGGAGGTGGAGGGTCCGTCATGGTCTGGGGCGGTGTGTCACAGCATCATCGGACTGAGATTGTTGTCATTGCAGGCAATCTCAACGCTGTGCGTTACAGGGAAGACAACCTCCTCCCTCATGTGGTACCCTTCCTGCAGGCTCATCCTGACATGACACTCCAGCATGACAATGCCACCAGCCATACTGCTCGTTCTGTGCGTGATTTCCTGCAAGACAGGAATATCAGTGTTCTGCCATGGTCAGCGAGGGCTAGGGCCATTCCCCCAGAAATGTCTGGGAACTTGCAGGTGCCTTGGTGGAAGAGTTGGGTAACAACGCCACTATTCCACCACACAGGTGGATGTTCATTAATTGTTTATGGTTCATTGAACAAGCCTGGGAAACAGTGTTCAAACCCTTTACAATGAAGATCTGTGAAGTTACTTGGATTTTTACAAATTGTCTTTCAAAGACAGGGTCCTGAAAAAGGGACTTTTCTTTTTTTGCTGAGATTGTGAACCAGACTTATGGAAGTCTACCATTTTATTTCTGAGGTCTTGGCTGATTTCTTTCTATTTTCCTATGATGTCAGCAAAGAGGTGCTGCGTTTGAAGGTAGGCCTTGAAATACATCCACAGGTACACCTCCAATTGACTCAAATAAGGTCAATTAAGCCCATCAGAAGCTTCTAAAGCCATGACATAAATGTCTGTAATTTTCCAAGCAGTTAAAAAGGCACAGTCAACTTAGTGCATCTAAACTTCTGACCCACTGGAATTGTGATACAGTGAATTATAGAAGTGAAATAATAGAAGTGAAATAATCGGTCTGTAAACAATTGTTGGAAAAAATTACTTGTGTCATGCACAAAGTAGATGTCCTAACAGACTTGCCAAAACTATAGTTTGTTAAAACATTTGTGGGGTGGTTGAAAAACAAGTTAATGACTATAACCTAAGTGCATGAGTTATTGGCTGCTGGACTTAACAATCAGAAAAAAAGGAACTTGCGTCCCTCTTCCAAGTCTATTGGTATAAGAAATGCAAAAAAAATAGAATGTCCAGCTAGCTATTCTAGTCTAAAGAGCGGCCAGCAGAGCACAGGTGCCTGTGTATTGCGCAAGAGACAGAGGTTAGAAACTTATATTTAGCTAATGAATTATGTGTTATGCATACAGTGGCTTGCGAAAGTATTCACCCCCTTGGCATTTTTCCTATTTTGTTGCCTTATAACCTGGAATTAAAATAGATTTTTGGAGGTTTGTATCATTTCATTTACACAACATGCCTACCACTTTGAAGATGCAAAATATTTATTGTGAAACAGACAAGACAAAAAAAATGGAAAACTTGAGCGTGCGTAAATATTCACCCCCCCAAGTTAATACTTTGTTGAGCAACCTTTTGCAGCTATTAAAGCTGCAAGTCTCTTGGGTTATTTCTCTATATGCTTGGCACCTCTAGCCACTGGGATTTTTGCCCTTTCTTCAAGGCAAAACCTCTCCAGCGCCTTCAAGTTGGATGGGGTCCGCTGGTGTACAGCAATCTTTAAGTCATAGCACAGATTCTCAATTGGATTGAGGTCTGGGCTTTGACTAGGCCATCCCAAGATATTTCAATGGTATCCCTTAAACCACTCGAGTGTTGCATTAGCAGTATGGTTAGAGTCATTGTCCTGAAGGAAGGTGAACCTCTGTCCCAGTCTCAAATCTCTGGAAGACTGAAACAGGTTTCCCTCAAGAATGTCCCTGTATTTAGCACCATCCATCATTCTGACCAGTTTCCCCAGTCCCTGCTGATGAAAAACATCCTCACAGCATAATGCTGCCGCCAACATGCTTCACTGTGGGGATGGGTGTTCGGGGTGATGAGAGGTGTTGGGTTTACGCCAGACATAGCATTTTCCTTGATGGCCAAAAAGCTCAATTATAGTCTCATCTGACCAGAGTACCTAGTTCCATATGTTTGGGGGAGTCTCCCACATGCCTTTTGGCGAACACCAAACGTGTTTGCGTATTTTTTTCTTTAAGCAATGGCTTTTTTTATGGCCACTCTTCCATAAAGCCCAGCTTTGTGGAGTGTACGGCTTAAAGTGGTTCTATGGACAGATACTCCAATCTCCGCTGGGGAGCTTTGCAGCTCCTTCAGGGTTATCTTTGGTCTCTTTGCTGCCTCTGATTAATGCCCTCCTTGCCTGGTCCGTGAGTTTTGGTGGGCGGCCCTCTCTTGGCAGGTTTGTTGTGGTGCCATATTATTTCCATATTTAAAAAAAAATAATATATTTAATGCTGCTCTGTGGGATGTTCAAAGTTTCTGATATTTTATTTGTATAACCCAACCCTGATCTGTACTTCTCCACAACTTTGTCCCTGACCTGTTTGGAGAGCTCCTTGGTCTTCATGGTGGTGCCCCTTGCTTAGTGGTGTTGCAGACTCTGGGGCCTTTCAGAACAGATGTGTATATATACACTGAGATCATGTGACACTTAAATAAAGTCCACCTGTGTGCAATATAACTAACTATGTGACATCTGACGGTAATTGCACCAGATCTTATTTAGGGGCTTCATAGAAAAGGGGGTGAATACATACGCACGCATCACTTTTCAGTTTTTTTTTAAAAATAAGTTATTTTTCATTTCACTTCAGCAATTTGGACTATTTTGTGAATGCCCATTTACATAAAATCCAAATAAAAAATATATTTAAATTACAGGTTATTATGCAACAAAATAGGACAAATGCCAAGGGGGATGAATACTTTTGCAAGGCACCGTAATAAGGCTAATACGGCATTGAATGTATTACCTGAAAGAGGTAGGCTAGGAAATCTAGAGTTGATGGTGAGAGAGAGACTGCTCACACATGCACCACTTTAAAGCAATGATATTCAAGCGATTGTTGTTGTTTTTTTAAACTCTGCAGAGGCAATAAAAAAAGCCAGATGGAGGTGGGTAAATTAGACGCGCATCGGGTCTTTATATTACTGTAGCATAGGCTATGCTGCAACAAATGTAGGCCTTCATGTCACAAGAAAAAAAGTGACCATGATGAGATGATAGCTCTACATGCATGGTGAACTGTGCTCCATACTGAGATGGGTCTGTCCCCACCCTGAGCATTGATTCATCATGCAGAGGCCGTAGAGAAGTCAGATTTAGACATTGCATAGGCTATAATTGAACGGTTCTAATTCAAGCCATACTGTTCATATAAATCATTTATTATAATTTACCGGTTTCTCACAGTTATCCCAGGGAAAGGTAGTGGTTTTGGGCAGTAAATCTCAGTAACCAGGTTCCTGCTATTTAACACACACACCCACTCCCCCTCCACACACACACCCCCACACCCCCTCCGGGAATGAATACAGATATTGCAAATCTAATAATGTTGATGACTAGGTTCTTTATCAGCACTACAGTAGTCTCAACCAATGCTGGTGCATTTCATACATCTTTCTGCTTGCATGGCCACCTGGACGGATGTTCTGGTGGCTAAATACTTGTTGTTCAGTCCCCATGTGAACTTTTGACCCAGGACAGATGGCCTCCAATCAATATCCAATCAATATCAGGAAGTATTCATTAGTGATAATTGAATAACAAGGCTGAGGGTGTCATAGACCCACAGCAGTCAAAGCGCTGCTACATTAAAACACATATGAACTATCTGTAAGTCCCAAATGGCACCCTATTCCCTATATAGTATATGACTATGGGCCCTGGTTAAAAGTACCATTTGGAAGGTAGACAGTGTTGAATGCTGAGAATCAGACCTGTTGACTGGAACACCCCAGGGTTACAGCTGCAGTACCGCGAGGCAAACGCCTCCATCATCCGGTCAATTTTCTGAGCCTCACCAGGTAGACGAAAACTCCACAGGAACTGCCTGCAACAGACAGAGCAGAAACATTGACACTTAGCACCTCATTGAACACAATTTTCAATATCAGTATTGTGTGTGTCCCATATAAAAAAATAAATGTCTCCATTTCCTTATAATGCCAGTTTTGTGCAGTTTGTTCCCTGTTAGATGAGAGAAACACATAGCTCACCTTAAGGCCTGGACGAGGTTGAGGTCAGCAAACTCATGAAGCTCTACGAATGCCTGTAGTACATCGAGGTTAAACTCATCTCTGGGGACACAAGGACATGTAAGCCTATCAGGAACTGCTTTTTCCTCAATGCATTTTTCCAGAGCAAAGAATGGGAATATTATCAAGGGAATATAAAGTGTCCTGGAGAAGAGATGGAATAGTTTCACACACAGGTTGAGCACAGAAGGGGAAAACAATATTTCCACTGTGAATGTTCTTTTGTCCAAGCAGATGCTTTTTCCTTTGAGCAGCGCTGCAAGAGTCTGGAATCTAATAGCTGGCCTACTGAAATGGATCCCAATACCTCGAGGAGCTGGCCTACTGAAATGGATCCCAATACCTCGAGGAGCTGGCCTACTGAAATGGATCCCAATACCTCGAGCTGCTGGCCTACTGAAATGGATCCCAATACCTCGAGGAGCTGGCATGGTCCAGGGTGCATTTGATTGATGAAAAACAAGACACAGAATCCAGACACAGGAGCCTTCTGTGCGAAAGATTTGTTGCAGCTCCAAAGGGGTGTTTGAAAGTCAACATCACCTTTGAAGCTATGTGGCCTGTCGTTCTCTGATGTCGTTTATGTAACATCCATTTGAATGTTCGAGCTTGAACACTCATTGTGTTATACACTGCTCAAAAAAATAAAGGGAACACTTAAACAACACAATGCAACTCCAAGTCAATCACACTTCTGTGAAATCAAACTGTCCACTTAGGAAGCAACACTGATTGACAACAGGTGGAAATTATAGGCAATTAGCAAGACACTCCCAATAAATGAGTGGTTCTGCAGGTGGCAACCACAGACCACTTCTCAGTTCCTATGCTTCCTGGCTGATGTTTTGGTCACTTCTGAATGCTGGCGGTGCTTTCACTCTAGTGGTAGCATGAGACGGAGTCACAAGTGGCTCAGGTAGTGCAGCTCATCCAGGATGGCACATCAATGCGAGCTGTGGCAAGAAGGTTTGCTGTGTCTGTCAGCGTAGTGTCCAGAGCATGGAGGCGCTACCAGGAGACAGGCCAGTACATCAGGAGACGTTGAAGAGGCCGTAGGAGGGCAACAACCCAGCAGCAGGACCGCTACCTCCGCCTTTGTGCAAGGAAGAGCAGGAGGAGCACTGCCAGAGCCCTGCAAAATGACCTCCAGCAGGCCACAAATGTACATGTGTCTGCTCAAACGGTCAGAAACAGACTCCATGAGGGTGGTATGAGGGCCCGACGTCCACAGGTGGGGGTTGTGCTTACAAGCCCAACACCGTGCAGGACGTTTGGCATTTGCCAGAGAACACCAAGATTGTCAAATTCGCCACTGGCATTTGCCAGAGAACTCCTCCATGTGCTCGCCAGAGGTAGCCTGACTGCCATTAGGTACCGAGATGAGATCCTCAGACCAAATGC
The DNA here is from genome assembly GCF_021184085.1 of Oncorhynchus gorbuscha. Classification (NCBI taxonomy): domain Eukaryota; kingdom Metazoa; phylum Chordata; class Actinopteri; order Salmoniformes; family Salmonidae; genus Oncorhynchus; species Oncorhynchus gorbuscha. The sequence goes on from NC_060178.1 coordinate 93,993,932, forward strand.
AAGACAATGATTGTCAAATCTGTCTCCTCACCACGCGCTCTCACCACTGGTGTCCCCCAGGGCTCTGTTCTAGGCCCTCTCCTATTCTCGCTATACACCAAGTCACTTGGCTCTGTCATAACCTCACATGGTCTCTCCTATCATTGCTATGCAGACGACACACAATTAATCTTCTCCTTTCCCCCTTCTGATGACCAGGTGGCGAATCGCATCTCTGCATGTCTGGCAGACATATCAGTGTGGATGACGGATCACCACCTCAAGCTGAACCTCTGCAAGACGGAGCTGCTCTTCCTCCCGGGGAAGACTGCCCGTTCCATGATCTCGCCATCACGGTTGACAACTCCATTGTGTCCTCCTCCCAGAGCACTAAGAACAGGCGTGATCCTGGACAACACCCTGTGTTCTCAACCAACATCAAGGCGGTGGCCCGTTCCTGGATGCTCTACAACATCCGCAGAGTACGACCCTGCCTCACACAGGAGAAGGTCCTAATCCAGGCACTTGTCATCTCCCGTCTGGATTACTGCAACTTGCCTGGGCATTAAACATCCTCCAGCATGACCTTCCAAAGTTTGGCTCCTCCGCTCTCTCCACTGGCTTCCAGGGTCATCCGTCAAGACCATGGTGCTTGGGGCTGGCATTTCCAGGCTCTGATCAGGGGGCACTGCGTTCATCCACCTCTGCCCTCCATGAGGAAGTGTTCCCGCTCAGCCCAGAAAACTGGTAGGTGGAACCTGACTGAGACACAAACCCCACCTTTTAGGAATACCTAGATAGATAAGATCCTTCAGACCCCCCCCTTTAAGATTTAGAGACTATTGTAAAGTGACTGTTCTACTGGATGTCATAAGGTGGCCCAATTTGGTTCCTCCTAATGCAAGAATGTAAAATGTAACAATGCTAGACCTCATGTGGCTGGAGTGTGTCAGCAGTTCCTGCAAGAGGAAGGCATTGATGCTATGGACTGGCCCGCCCATTCCCCAGACCTGAATCCAATTGAGCACATCTGGGACATCATGTCTAGCTCCATCCACCAACGCCACGTTGCATCACAGACTGTCCAGGAGTTGGTGGATGTTTTAGTCCAGGTCTGGGAGGAGATCCCTCAGGAGACCATCCGCCACCTCATCAGAAGCATGCCCAGGCGTTGTAGGGAGGTCATACAGGCACGTGGAGGCCACACACACTACCGAGCCTCATTTTGACTTCTTTTAAGGACATTACATCAAAGTTGGATCAGCCTGTAGTTTTCCACTTTAATTTTGAGTGTGACTCCAAATCCAGACCTCCATGGGTTGATACATTTGATTTCCATTGATCATTTTTTTGTGATTTTTTTGTTGTCCGCACATTCAACTATGTAAAGAAAAAAGTATTTAATAAGAATATTTCATTCATTCAGATCTAGGATGTGTTATTTTAGTGTTCCCTTTATTGTTTTGAGCAGTGTATTTATATATAAATAAATAAAATCACTCAAACTTCAGAAGGCAACCAAACAAAGTTAAGTAAATAGAGAAATATCTAAGAAAGAATCTCTTCTAAAGAACCAATCATACTAATAAAAACAGTTGTATTATTGATGTACTACAGAATTTTGTCAATATCTCACTTAAAACATTCATCTGAGAAAATCTAAACTTGTATTGTATCAACAGGAGTTCAGAAAAGTGTGGAAATCAGGACAAGATTACTAAAACATTGATCAAAGACCCCATCTGATTGTGTCATTCAAGACAGACTCTCCCACTCCCTCACGGAAAAACATTTGAAATTCACACGTGTTTCACATGACAATATGCAAAAGCAACATGTGATAATGTGAAACTACACGTGAAAACGTTAACTCGCAAAATACAATTAACGTCTTTCACATGTAAAACAGAGTCCGATGTTCACGTGTGAAAATCCAATTTCACATGTGAATCTTCAATTCTTCAATGTGAGGTGAAAACATGTTATTGTCCTCACATGTGAAACTAAATTTAATACATATGATTATATTTAATTAGCACTGTCATGTGTTTGTTTTGTAAGGGAAGAAATTAAATGGTATGGGGCTTAAGGGAAGTGGAATGCTGTGTAAAGAAAAAAAGTTTTTTAATTAATGACATTATGAATTTCAATATTACCCCACCTGGGATTTGGGGTATGTTAATCTTTCTGTTGCACCACAAAGTCTGTAGCATTCTCAGAAGTCCCCTACACATTCATGACCTATAGTACATCTCTACACTGAGCAGCAGAGTGCCATCTGCCTGCTATTTTAGTTAGTTATCAGTTAGTTATCAGTTAATCTGATTTATTCTCTCAACATAACTTTGAGGGTTTTCTGTATAGTTGTCTAATGTTGGTGGGGCATATTATTCTGGATTAATGATACTCCTGTATCACTATGACAAATATAGTTTTTCTTCAGAGTATTTTCAACAACACAGATTTACTTTGATGTCCAAAGTGTAGGAATACAGGTGAAAAATCAGTCAACAGACATTGTGGCATAGCAGGAAGATCGGAATGCCATGAACCAAGAGGTTGTGGGTTCAAATCCCAGGTGACGACATGTTGAATAATAGTTACTGTATAAATAAACATACAGTGTAATCATATGGTAAAGTGTGTCAAATACAGGGCATTAGGAAATGATTCAGACCCCTTGATATTTTCCACATTGTTACATTACAGCCTTATTCTACAATGGATTAGGATTGTTCCCCCCCCCCCCTCAATCTACACACAATACTGCAACTATTTTGTGATGTTCCGGTGACATCCTATCCACTGTTCAGGGAATCACCATTAATCCACGTGATAAATGATGTGATCACATATGAAATACCATTACATGTGAAATGTTCCAAAACCACATGTTTTTACATGTGCAAAACCTGAAAATCAGTTACCTTCCATAAGGGTTTATCTCGCACACACATCTGTAATTACAATGGGACAGACAATGTGGACACCCCTTCAAATTAGTGGATTCGGCCATTTCAGCCACACTCGTTGCTGACAGGTGTATAAAATCGAACACACAGCCATGCAATTTCCATAGACAAACATTGTCAGTAGAATGGCCTTACTGAAGAGCTCAGTGAGTTTCAACATGCCACCTTTCCAATAAGTCAGTTGGTCAAATTTCTGCCATACTAGAGCTGCCCCAGCCAACTGTAAGTGCTGTGAAGTGGAAACGTCTAGGAGAAACAACGGCTCAGCTGCAAAGTGGTAGGCCACACAAGCTCACAGAATGGGACTGCCGAGTTCTGAAGCGCGTAGCGCATAAAAATAGCCTGTCCTCAGTTGCAGCACTCACTACAGAGTTCCAAACTGCCTCTGGAAGCAACGTAAGCACAAGAACTGTACGTTGTGAGCTTCATGAAAGCACTATGCACAATGCCAAGTGTCGGCTGGAGTGGTGTAAAGCTCACAGCAGTGGAAACCTGTTCTCTGAAGTGATGAAACACGCATTCCCATCTAGCAGTCCAACGGACAAATCTGGGTTTGGCGGATGCAAGGAGAATGCTACATGCCCGAATGCACAATGCAAACTGTAAAGTTTGGTGGAGGAGGAATAACGTTCTGGGGCTATTTTTCCTGATTCAGGCTAGGCCCCTTAGTTCCAGTGATAGGGAAACCTTAACACTACAGCAAGACAATGCCCTCGTGCACAAAGCGAGGTCCATGTAAAAATGGTTTGTCGAGATCAGTGTGGAAAAACTTGACTGTCCTGCAAAAAGCTCTAACCTCAACCCCATCGAACACCTTTGGGATGAATTGGAATGTCGACTGCGAGCCAGGCCTAATCGCCTAACATCAGTGCCTCACCTAAATAATTCTCGTGGCTGAATGATCGCAAGTCCCCGCTGCAATGTTCCAACATCTAGTGGAAAGCCTTCCAAGAAGAGTGGAGGCTGTTATAGCAGCAAAGGGGGGACCAACTCCATCACCCTCATCCTACTCCTCCTCTGTTCCTCAGGTGATGTGGAGGTAAACCCAGGCACTGCATGTCCCCAGGCACCCTCATTTGTTGACTTCTGTGATCAAAAATGCCTTGGTTTCATGCATGTCAACATCAGAAGCCTCCACCCTAAGTTTGTTTTACTCACTGCTTTAGCACACTCTGCCAACCCTGATGTCCTTGCCGTGTCTGAATCCTGGCTTCGGAAGGCCACCAAAAATTTGGAGATTTCATACCAAACTATAACACTTTCCATCAAGATAGAACTGCCAAAGGGGGAGGAGTTGCAATCTACTGCAGAGATAGCCTGCAAAGTTCTGTCATACTTTCCAGGTCTATGCCCAAACAGTTCGAACTTCTAATTTAAAAAATGAATCTCTCCAGAAATAAGTCTCTCACTGTTGCTGCCTGCTACCGACCCATCTGTGCCCTGGACACCATCTGTGAATTGATCGCCCCCATCTAGCTTCAGAGTTTGTTCAGTTAGGTGACCTAAACTGGGATATGCTTAACACCCCGGCAGTCCTACAATCTAAGCTAGATGCCCTCAATCTCACACAAATCATCAAGGAACCCACCAGGTACAACCCTAAATCTGTAAACATGGGCACCCTAATTGACATTATCCATTGACCAACTTGCCCTCCAAATACACCTCTGCTGTCTTCAATCAGGATCTCAGCAATCACTGCCTCATTGCCTGTATCCGCTACGGGTCCGCGGTCAAACGACCACCCCTCATCACTGTCAAACGCTCCCTAAAACACTTCTGCGAGCAAGCCTTTCTAATCGACCTGGCCCGGGTATCCTGGACGGATATTGACCTCATGCCGTCAGTTGAGGATGCCTGGTCATTCTTTAAAAGTAACTTCCTCACCATCTTAGACAAGCATGCTCCGTTCAAAAAATGCAGAACTAAAAACAGATATAGCACTTGGTTCACTCCAGACCTGACTGCCCTCGACCAGCACAAAAATATCCTGTGGCGGACTGCTATAGCATCGAATAGTCCCCGCGATATGCAACTGTTCAGGGAAGTCAGGAACCAATACACACTCAGCTTTTTCAAGCAGAAGTTTGCATCCTGTAGCTCTAACTCCAAAAAGTTCTGGGACACTGTAAAGTCCATGGAGAACAAGAGCACCTCCTCCCAGCTGCCCACTGCACTGAGGCTAGGTAACACGGTCACCACAGATAAATCCGTGATAATCGAAAACTTCAACAAGCATTTCTCAATGGCTGGCCATGCCTTCCTCCTGGCTACTCCAACCTCGGCCAACAGCTTCACCCCCCCCCCCCCGCAGCTACTCGCCCAAACCTCCCCAGCTTCTCCTTTACCCAAATCCAGATAGCAGATGTTCTGAAAGAGCTGCAAAACCTGGACCCATACAAATCAGCTGGGCTTGACCATCTGGACCCTCTATTTCTGAAACTGTCCGCCGCCATTGTCGCAACCCCTATTACCAGCCTGTTCAACCTCTCCTTCGTATCATCTGAGATCCCCTAGGATTGGAAATCTGCCGCAGTCATCCCCCTCTTCAAAGGGGGAGACCCAGGACCCAAACTGTTACAGACCTATATCCATCCTGCCCTGCCTATCTAAGGTCTCCGAAAGCCAAGTCAACAAACAGATCACTGACCATCTCGAACCCCACCGTACCTTCTCCACTGTGCAATCCGGTTTCCGAGCCGGTCAAGGGTGCACCTCAGCCACGCTCAAGGTACTAAACGATATCATAACCGCCACCGCCGCTATCACAGTGCCATCCGTTTTGTTACTAAAGCACCTTATACCACCCACCACTAGTCGGCTGGCCCTCGCTACATGTTCGTCGCCAGACCCACTGGCTCCAGGTCATCTACAAGTCTATGCTAGGTAAAGCTCTGCCTTATCTCAGTTCACTGGTCACGATGGCAACACCCACCAGTAGCACACGCTCCAGCAGGTGTATCTCACTGATCATCCCTAAAGCCAAAACCTAATTTGGCCGCCTTTCGTTCCAGTTCTCTGCAGCCTGCGACTGGAACGAATTGCAAAAATCTCTGAAGTTGGAGACTTATCTCCCTCATCAACTTTAAACATCTGCTATCTGAGGAGCTAACCGATCACTGCAGCTGTACATAGTCCATCGGTGTATAGCCCACCCAATTTACCTACCTCATCCCCATACTGTTTTTTATTTTTATTGACTTTTCTGCCCTTTTGCACACCAGTATCTCTACCTGCACATGTTCATCTGATCATTTATCACGCGTATTAATCTGCTAAATTGTAATTATTCGCTCCTATGGCCTATTTATTGCCTACCTCCTTATGCCTTTTTTACACAATGTACAGTATATAGATTATTTTTTCCCCTACTATGTGATTGACTTGTTTATTGTTCACTCCATGTGTAACTCTGTTGTTGTCTGTTCACACTGCTATGCTTTATCTTGGCCAGGTCGCAGTTGCAAATGAGAACTTGTTCTGAACTAGCCTACCTGAAATAAAACTTATTGCCCATGGTTTTGGAATGAGAGATGTTGGACAAGCAGGTGTCCACATACTTTTGGTCGTGTAGTGAGTTATCTGTAGCTGCCAGCAGTGTTGTCTTTAAGTCATATAAACTGCTGTATCTTCAGTCCCAAGTCGGCCCCCGACTTCTTACCTGAGAGTGTGTTTCTGCGCTGAGTTAAATGGGGAAATTAATTATTTTTTTATGGCTAGTCAGGTGTTCAAAGTGGGGTGGCGAGACACCCACGACAAATTGTTACTAAGGTGATTTGTATTCTGAGGGAACCAGGTGGCCACTTTCATCAATAAATCCAAACCATAATAACCCGTGGAGATGGCCTCAGAATCAGGGAACGAATGGACTAATCAAGAGGTGGACATAAATCTGCAGCACGGGTTTATAAGTATGACAGGGAGGGAAAACAGTATCTCTACTAGGCAGATACAGAGCCTTGCAAAAGTATTCACCCCCTTGTGTTTTTCCTATTTTGTTGCCTTACCAGCTGTAATTTTAAAGGATTTTTATTTGGATTTCATGTAAATGGACATACACAAAATAGTTCAAATTGATGAAGTGAAAATAAATGACTGTTGTAAAAAAATAAAAACTGAAAAGTGGTGCGTGCGTATGTATTCACCCCCTTTTCTATGAAGCCCCTAAATAAGATCTGGTGCAGCCAATTACCATCAAAAATGTCACATAATTAGTTCAAAAAACAGTCCACCTGTGTGCAATCTAAGTGCCACATGATCTCAGTATATGCGCGCGCGCACACACACACACACACACACACACACACACACACACACACACACACACACACACACACACACACACACACACACACACACACACACACACGTTCTGAAAGGCTCCAGAGTCTGTAACACCACTAAGCAAGGGGCACTATGAAGACCAAGGAGCTCTCCAAACAGGTCAAGGACAAAGTTGTGAAGTACAGATCAGGGTTGGGTTATAAAAGAAATATCCGAAACTTTGGACATCCCACAGAGCACCATTAAATCCATTATTCAAAAATGTAAAGAATATGGCACCACAACAAACCTGCCAAGAGAGGGCCGACCACCAAAATTCACAGGCCAGGCAAGGAGGGCATTAATCAGAGAGGCAACAAAGAGACCCAAGATGACCCTGAAGGAGCTGCAAAGCGCCACAGCAGAGATTGGAGTATCTGTCCATAGGACCACTTTAAGCCATACACTCCACAGAGCTGGGCTTTACGGAAGAGTGGCCACAAAAAAAAGCCATTGCTTAAAGAAACAAACACATTTAGTGTTTGTCAAAAGGCATGTGGGAGACTCCCCCAAACATATGGAAGAAGGTACTCTGGTCAGATGAGACTAAAAATTGAGCTTCTTGGCCATCAAGGAAAACACTATGTCTGGTACAAACCTAACACCTCATCACCCTGAGAACACCATCCCCACAGTGAAGCATGGTGGTGACAGCATCATGCTGTGGGGATATTTTTCATCAGCAGGGACTGGAGAAACTGGTCAGAATGGAAGGAATGATGGATGGTGCTAAATACAGGGAAATTCTTGAGGGGAAACCTGTTTCAGTCTTCCAGAGATTTGAGACTGGGACAGAGGTTCACCTTCCTTCAGGACAATGACCCTAAGCATACTACTAAAGCAACACTCGCGTGGTCTAAGGGAAAACATTTAAATGTCTTGGAATGGCCTAGTCAATGCCCAGACCTCAAACCAATTGAGAATCTGTGCTATGACTTAAAGATTGCTGTACACCAGCAGAACCCATCCAACTTGAAGGAGCTGGAGCAGTTTTTCCTTGATGAAAGGGCAAAAATCCCAGTGACTAGATGCCAAGCTTAGAGACATACCCCAAGAGACTTGCAGCTGTAATTGCTGCAAAAGTTGGCTCTACAAAGTATTGACTTTGAGGGGGGGGATAGTTATGCACGCTCAAATTCTGTTTTTTTGTTTTTATTTCTTGTTTGTTTCACAATAAAAAAATATTTTGTGTGGCATGTTGTGTAAATCAAATGATTACAACCCCCCCCCCAAAAAAATATATATTTTAATTCCAGGTTGTGAGGCAACATAATAGGAAAAATACCAAGGGGGTGAATAATTGCATGGGATGGCTTACCGCTCCCCTAAGTAATCTCCGATGACAGTCTTGTTCAGGCCCTCACCCTTGTAGAGGAACTGAGAGATGTCTTCTGGGGTGTGCTGCAGAAGGTTGTTTTCCAGGAGAAACTGGATCCCCTGGAACACAAGTTGGACGACAGACAGTGGACTGTTAATCTCAATCATTGGTGAACGATTCTATCAGAGCAGCAGTATATGACAGGGGTCCATTACTAGACAACACCCACAAAAGCCATTCCAGGACTGAAATAAAAGAGGACACCAAAGAAGCCTGGGCCATACGTACAAACGTAAACATAGCTTTTATATCACTGGGGTACATTACTGGACACAACCCCACCAAAAGCGATCCCAGAGCTGAAATAAAAGACTGAAAATGTGGCCATCCCTGAACCCTGAGGCTCTGGTCATAAACATTTCAACCTGAAAATACCTTCTTAGGATCCATGTTGAATTTCTTCCTCCCCATGGCAATCTGTTTGTTCCTCTGTGTCATTTTGCTGTGAGACATGACATGGAAGAAAACCCATGAATAACCTTCTATTACAACAAACCAACTTTTAAAAAACAGCAACTTTACATGTAAAAAGGTACCGTTTCAACCTTCAGCTGTTCAGACAGACCCATTAGTGCTGTATACATTGAGCCAGATTGAATCAACTAATGATAGGAAACTGAGCAGGCTGATAGATGACATTATAAAATACACTGCTCAAAAAAATAAAGGGAACACTTAAACAACACAATGTAACTCAGTCAATCACACTTCTGTGAAATCAAACTGTCCACTTAGGAAGCAACACTGATTGACAATAAATTTCACATGCTGTTGTGGAAATGGAATAGACAACAGGTGGAAATTATAGGCAATTAGCAAGACACCCCCAATAAAGGAGTGGTTCTGCAGGTGGTAACCACAGACCACTTCTCATTCTTCCAGGCTGATGTTTTGGCCAGTTTTGAATGCTGGCGGTGCATTCACTCGAGTGGTAGCATGAGACGGAGTCTACAACCCACACAAGTGGCTCAGGTAGTGCAGCTCATCCAGGATGGGACATCAATGCGAGCTGTGGCAAGAAGGTTTGCTGTGTCTGTCAGCGTAGTGTCCAGAGCATGCAGGTGCTACCAGGAGACAGGCCAGAACACCAGGAGACGTGGAGTAGGCCGTAGGAGGGCAACAACCCAGCAGCAGGACCGCTACCTCCGCCTTTGTACAAGGAGGAGCAGAAGGAGCACTGCCAGAGCCCTGCAAAATGACCTCCAGCAGGCCACAAATGTGCATGTGTCTGCTCAAACGGTCAGAAACAGACTCCATGAGGGTGGTATGAGGGCCCGACATCCACAGGTGGGGGTTGTGCTTTACAGCCCAACGCCGTGCAGGACGTTTGGCATTTGCCAGAGAACACCAAGATTGGCAAATTCGCCACTGGCGCCTTGTGCTCTTCACAGATGAAAGCAGGTTCACACTGAGCACGTCACAGAGTCTGGAGACGCCGTGAAGAACGTTCTGCTGCCTGCAACATCCTCCAGCATGACCGGTTTGGCGGTGTGTGAGTCATGGTGTGGGGTGGCATTTCTTTGGGGGGCCGCACAGCCCTCCATGTGCTCGCCAGAGGTAGCCTGACTGCCATTAGGTACCGAGATGAGATCCTCAGACCCCTTGTGAGACCATATGCTGGTGCGGTTGGCCCTGGGTTCCTCCTAATGCAAGACAATGCTAGACCTCATGTGGCTGGAGTGTGTCAGCAGTTCCTGCAAGAGGAAGGCATTGATGCTATGGACTGGCCCGCCCGTTCCCCAGACCTGAATCCAATTGAGGACCTCTGGGATATCATATCTCGCTCCATCTACCAACGCCACAGACTGTCCAGGAGTTGGCGGATGCTTTAGTCCAGGTCTGGGAGGAGATCCCCCAGGAGACCATCTGCCACCTCATCAGGAGCATGCCCAAGCATTGTAGGGAGGTCATACAGGCACGTGGAGGCCACGCACACTACTGAGCCTCATTTTGACTTGTTTTAAGGACATTACATCAAAGTTGGATCAGCCTGTAGTTTTCCACTTTAATTTTGAGTGTGACTCCAAATCCAGACCTCCATGGGTTGATAGATGTGATTTCCATTGATAATTTTTGTGTGATTTTGTTGTCAGCACTCAACTATGTAAAGAAAAGTTTAAATAAGAATATTTCATTCATTCAGATCTAGGATGTGTTATTTTAGTGTTCCCTTTATTTTTTTGAGCAGTGTAGTTTAGTCACATTTTGGGTAAGGACATTAGATATGGTACACCTGCTAAGACTGATTGAAATCACTGCATCGGCACAGATCACCTGATTGAAAGCACTGCACACCACATACTTGTTCAGTCTTGCAGTTAGAACAGTGAAAAGCAAATGCGAGCACCAGTGAATGAGACCATGGGCTGTTCACCCACCTCTCTCCTACACACGTTAGTTGCTCGATCTCAGTCATGACTTCAGCTATCTCAAACTTCAAGCGCTGAGAGGGGAAGAAAAGGTAATATAATTGGTATCTTGGAATAAGCTCATTCAGAGAAAATTATTCAACCTAATGAACAGAGACAGACAGGGATTAGACATTCTGAGAAAATGATACAAGCTACACGAGCATATCAGAAAAACAACACTCTTCTTTAAAGCTTTTCCAGCTACTAAGCCGAGCCACAGCAACTTCAAGGCTACCCACCTCAATATCATCCAGCAGCTCTCTCTTCCTCCGCCGGATGTTTGACAGCTCATCCCTCTCTTCCAGTGAGAGATCCTCAGGTACTGAAGAGAGATCACAGAGAGAGAAACCTTCTTAGTTTTACTGCTGATACATCTTCTTACACTGCATGACACCACACACTATCTAAGCCTGCTACAGTACGAGGACCGTTACACTAACTATGCCTGCTACAGTACGAGGACCGTTATATACTAACTAACTAAGCCTGCTAGAGTACGATGACAGTTACTGTTACACTAACTAACTAAGCCTGCTACAGTACGATGACCGTTACACAAACTAACTAACTAAGCCTGCTAGAGTACGAGGACCGTTACACTAACTAACTAAGCCTGCTACAGTACGTGGACCGTTACACACACACCAACTAAGCCTGCTACAGTACGAGGACCGTTACACACACCAACTAAGCCTGCTACAGTACGATGACCGTTACACACACCAACTAAGCCCCTTACAGTACGATGACCGTTACACACACACCAACTAAGCCTGCTACAGTACGATGACCGTTACACACACCAACTAAGCCCCTTACAGTACGATGACCGTTACACACACACCAACTAAGCCTGCTACAGTACGATGACCGTTACACACACACCAACTAAGCCTGCTACAGTACGATGACCGTTACACACACCAACTAAGCCTGCTACAGTACGATGACCGTTACACACACCAACTAAGCCTGCTACAGTACGATGACCGTTACACACACCAACTAAGCCTGCTACAGTACGATGACCGTTACACACACCAACTAAGCCTGCTACAGTACGATGACCGTTACACACACCAACTAAGCCTGCTACAGTACGATGACCGTTACACACACCAACTAAGCCTGCTACAGTACGATGACCGTTACACACACCAACTAAGCCTGCTACAGTACGATGACCGTTACACACACCAACTAAGCCTGCTACAGTACGATGACCGTTACACACACCAACTAAGCCTGCTACAGTACGATGACCGTTACACACACCAACTAAGCCTGCTACAGTACGAGCACGCTTATACTAACTAACTAAGCCTGCTACAGTACGAGGACCGTTATACTAACTAACTAACTAAGCCTGCTACAGTACGATGACCGTTACACACACCAACTAAGCCTGCTACAGTACGAGCACGCTTATACTAACTAACTAAGCCTGCTACAGTACGAGGACCGTTATACTAACTAATTAACTAAGCCTGCTACAGTAACATAACCGTTATACTAACTAAGCCTGCTACAGTAACATAACGGTTATACTAACTAAGCCTGCTACAGCAACATAACCGTTATACTAACTAAGCCTGCTAATATGACATAACCATTATACTAACTAAGCCTGCTACAGCAACATAACCGTTATACTAACTAAGCCTGCTACAGTAACATAACAGTTATACTAACTAAGCCTGCTACAGTAACATAAGTTATACTAACTAAGCCTGCTACAGTAACATAACGGTTATACTAACTAAGCCTGCTACAGTAACATAACGGTTATACTAACTAAGCCTGCTACAGTAACATAACCGTTATACTAACTAAGCCTGCTACAGTAACATAACCGTTATACTAACTAAGCCTGCTAACATGACATAACGGTTATACTAACTAAGCCTGCTACAGTAACATAACGGTTATACTAACTAAGCCTGCTAACATGACATAACGGTTATACTAACTAAGCCTGCTACAGTAACATAACGGTTATACTAACTAAGCCTGCTACAGCAACATAACCGTTATACTAACTAAGCCTGCTAATATGACATAACCATTATACTAACTAAGCCTGCTACAGCAACATAACCGTTATACTAACTAAGCCTGCTACAGTAACATAACAGTTATACTAACTAAGCCTGCTACAGTAACATAAGTTATACTAACTAAGCCTGCTACAGTAACATAACGGTTATACTAACTAAGCCTGCTACAGTAACATAACGGTTATACTAACTAAGCCTGCTACAGTAACATAACAGTTATACTAAATAAGCCTGCTACAGTAACATAACCGTTATACTAACTAAGCCTGCTAACATGACATAACGGTTATACTAACTAAGCCTGCTACAGTAACATAACGGTTATACTAACTAAGCCTGCTAACATGACATAACGGTTATACTAACTAAGCCTGCTACAGTAACATAACGGTTATACTAACTAAGCCTGCTACAGTAACATAACCGTTATACTAACTAAGCCTGCTACAGCAACATAACTGTTATACTAACTAAGCCTGCTAATATGACATAACGGTTATACTAACTAAGCCTGCTACAGTAACATAACAGTTATACTAACTAAGCCTGCTACAGCAACATAACCGTTATACTAACTAAGCCTGCTACAGTAACATAACCGTTATACTAACTAAGCCTGCTACAGTAACATAAGTTATACTAACTAAGCCTGCTACAGTAACATAACCGTTATACTAACTAAGCCTGCTAATATGACATAACGGGTATACTAACTAAGCCTGCTACAGTAACATAACAGTTATACTAACTAAGCCTGCTACAGTAACATAACCGTTATACTAACTAAGCCTGCTACAGTAACATAACCGTTATACTAACTAAGCCTGCTAATATGACATAACGGGTATACTAACTAAGCCTGCTACAGTAACATAAGTTATACTAACTAAGCCTGCTACAGTAACATAACGGTTATACTAACTAAGCCTGCTACAGTAACATAACAGTTATACTAACTAAGCCTGCTACAGTAACATAACCGTTATACTAACTAAGCCTGCTAACATGACATAACGGTTATACTAACTAAGCCTGCTACAGTAACATAACGGTTATACTAACTAAGCCTGCTAACATGACATAACGGTTATACTAACTAAGCCTGCTACAGTAACATAACAGTTATACTAACTAAGCCTGCTACAGCAACATAACTGTTATACTAACTAAGCCTGCTAATATGACATAACGGTTATACTAACTAAGCCTGCTACAGTAACATAACAGTTATACTAACTAAGCCTGCTACAGCAACATAACCGTTATACTAACTAAGCCTGCTAATATGACATAACGGTTATACTAACTAAGCCTGCTACAGTAACATAACGGTTATACTAACTAAGCCTGCTACAGCAACATAACCGTTATACTAACTAAGCCTGCTAATATGACATAACGGTTATACTAACTAAGCCTGCTACAGTAACATAACAGTTATACTAACTAAGCCTCCTACAGTAACATAACAGTTATACTAACTAAGCCTGCTACAGTAACATAACCGTTATACTAACTAAGCCTGCTAATATGACATAACGGGTATACTAACTAAGCCTGCTAATATGACATAACGGGTATACTAACTAAGCCTGCTAATATGACATAACGGTTATACTAACTAAGCCTGCTAATATGACATAACGGTTATACTAACTAAGCCTGCTAATATGACATAACGGTTATACTAACTAAGCCTGCTAATATGACATAACGGTTATACTAACTAAGCCTGCTAATATGACATAACCGTTATACTAACTAAGCCTGCTAATATGACATAACCGTTATACTAACTAAGCCTGCTACAGTAACATAACAGTTATACTAACTAAGCCTGCTACAGCAACATAACCGTTATACTAACTAAGCCTGCTACAGCAACATAACCGTTATACTAAATAAGCCTGCTACAGCAACATAACTGTTATACTAACTAAGCCTGCTACAGTAACATAACCGTTATACTAACTAAGCCTGCTACAGTAACATAACAGTTATACTAACTAAGCCTGCTACAGTAACATAACCGTTATACTAACTAAGCCTGCTACAGTAACATAACGGTTATACTAACTAAGCCTGCTACAGCAACATAACCGTTATACTAACTAAGCCTGCTAATATGACATAACCATTATACTAACTAAGCCTGCTACAGCAACATAACCGTTATACTAACTAAGCCTGCTACAGTAACATAACAGTTATACTAACTAAGCCTGCTACAGTAACATAAGTTATACTAACTAAGCCTGCTACAGTAACATAACGGTTATACTAACTAAGCCTGCTACAGTAACATAACGGTTATACTAACTAAGCCTGCTACAGTAACATAACCGTTATACTAACTAAGCCTGCTACAGTAACATAACCGTTATACTAACTAAGCCTGCTAACATGACATAACGGTTATACTAACTAAGCCTGCTACAGTAACATAACGGTTATACTAACTAAGCCTGCTAACATGACATAACGGTTATACTAACTAAGCCTGCTACAGTAACATAACGGTTATACTAACTAAGCCTGCTACAGCAACATAACCGTTATACTAACTAAGCCTGCTAATATGACATAACCATTATACTAACTAAGCCTGCTACAGCAACATAACTATACTAACTAAGCCTGCTACAGTAACATAACAGTTATACTAACTAAGCCTGCTACAGTAACATAAGTTATACTAACTAAGCCTGCTACAGTAACATAACGGTTATACTAACTAAGCCTGCTACAGTAACATAACGGTTATACTAACTAAGCCTGCTACAGTAACATAACAGTTATACTAACTAAGCCTGCTACAGTAACATAACCGTTATACTAACTAAGCCTGCTAACATGACATAACGGTTATACTAACTAAGCCTGCTACAGTAACATAACGGTTATACTAACTAAGCCTGCTAACATGACATAACGGTTATACTAACTAAGCCTGCTACAGTAACATAACGGTTATACTAACTAAGCCTGCTACAGTAACATAACCGTTATACTAACTAAGCCTGCTACAGCAACATAACTGTTATACTAACTAAGCCTGCTAATATGACATAACGGTTATACTAACTAAGCCTGCTACAGTAACATAACAGTTATACTAACTAAGCCTGCTACAGCAACATAACCGTTATACTAACTAAGCCTGCTACAGTAACATAACCGTTATACTAACTAAGCCTGCTACAGTAACATAAGTTATACTAACTAAGCCTGCTACAGTAACATAACCGTTATACTAACTAAGCCTGCTAATATGACATAACGGGTATACTAACTAAGCCTGCTACAGTAACATAACAGTTATACTAACTAAGCCTGCTACAGTAACATAACCGTTATACTAACTAAGCCTGCTACAGTAACATAACCGTTATACTAACTAAGCCTGCTAATATGACATAACGGGTATACTAACTAAGCCTGCTACAGTAACATAAGTTATACTAACTAAGCCTGCTACAGTAACATAACGGTTATACTAACTAAGCCTGCTACAGTAACATAACAGTTATACTAACTAAGCCTGCTACAGTAACATAACCGTTATACTAACTAAGCCTGCTAACATGACATAACGGTTATACTAACTAAGCCTGCTACAGTAACATAACGGTTATACTAACTAAGCCTGCTAACATGACATAACGGTTATACTAACTAAGCCTGCTACAGTAACATAACAGTTATACTAACTAAGCCTGCTACAGCAACATAACTGTTATACTAACTAAGCCTGCTAATATGACATAACGGTTATACTAACTAAGCCTGCTACAGTAACATAACAGTTATACTAACTAAGCCTGCTACAGCAACATAACCGTTATACTAACTAAGCCTGCTAATATGACATAACGGTTATACTAACTAAGCCTGCTACAGTAACATAAGTTATACTAACTAAGCCTGCTACAGTAACATAACGGTTATACTAACTAAGCCTGCTACAGTAACATAACGGTTATACTAACTAAGCCTGCTACAGTAACATAACCGTTATACTAACTAAGCCTGCTACAGTAACATAACCGTTATACTAACTAAGCCTGCTAACATGACATAACGGTTATACTAACTAAGCCTGCTACAGTAACATAACGGTTATACTAACTAAGCCTGCTAACATGACATAACGGTTATACTAACTAAGCCTGCTACAGTAACATAACGGTTATACTAACTAAGCCTGCTACAGCAACATAACCGTTATACTAACTAAGCCTGCTAATATGACATAACCATTATACTAACTAAGCCTGCTACAGCAACATAACCGTTATACTAACTAAGCCTGCTACAGTAACATAACAGTTATACTAACTAAGCCTGCTACAGTAACATAAGTTATACTAACTAAGCCTGCTACAGTAACATAACGGTTATACTAACTAAGCCTGCTACAGTAACATAACGGTTATACTAACTAAGCCTGCTACAGTAACATAACAGTTATACTAACTAAGCCTGCTACAGTAACATAACCGTTATACTAACTAAGCCTGCTAACATGACATAACGGTTATACTAACTAAGCCTGCTACAGTAACATAACGGTTATACTAACTAAGCCTGCTAACATGACATAACGGTTATACTAACTAAGCCTGCTACAGTAACATAACGGTTATACTAACTAAGCCTGCTACAGTAACATAACCGTTATACTAACTAAGCCTGCTACAGCAACATAACTGTTATACTAACTAAGCCTGCTAATATGACATAACGGTTATACTAACTAAGCCTGCTACAGTAACATAACAGTTATACTAACTACAGCAACATAACCGTTATACTAACTAAGCCTGCTACAGTAACATAACCGTTATACTAACTAAGCCTGCTACAGTAACATAAGTTATACTAACTAAGCCTGCTACAGTAACATAACCGTTATACTAACTAAGCCTGCTAATATGACATAACGGGTATACTAACTAAGCCTGCTACAGTAACATAACAGTTATACTAACTAAGCCTGCTACAGTAACATAACCGTTATACTAACTAAGCCTGCTACAGTAACATAACCGTTATACTAACTAAGCCTGCTAATATGACATAACGGGTATACTAACTAAGCCTGCTACAGTAACATAAGTTATACTAACTAAGCCTGCTACAGTAACATAACGGTTATACTAACTAAGCCTGCTACAGTAACATAACAGTTATACTAACTAAGCCTGCTACAGTAACATAACCGTTATACTAACTAAGCCTGCTAACATGACATAACGGTTATACTAACTAAGCCTGCTACAGTAACATAACGGTTATACTAACTAAGCCTGCTAACATGACATAACGGTTATACTAACTAAGCCTGCTACAGTAACATAACAGTTATACTAACTAAGCCTGCTACAGCAACATAACTGTTATACTAACTAAGCCTGCTAATATGACATAACGGTTATACTAACTAAGCCTGCTACAGTAACATAACAGTTATACTAACTAAGCCTGCTACAGCAACATAACCGTTATACTAACTAAGCCTGCTAATATGACATAACGGTTATACTAACTAAGCCTGCTACAGTAACATAACGGTTATACTAACTAAGCCTGCTACAGCAACATAACCGTTATACTAACTAAGCCTGCTAATATGACATAACGGTTATACTAACTAAGCCTGCTACAGTAACATAACAGTTATACTAACTAAGCCTCCTACAGTAACATAACAGTTATACTAACTAAGCCTGCTACAGTAACATAACCGTTATACTAACTAAGCCTGCTAATATGACATAACGGGTATACTAACTAAGCCTGCTAATATGACATAACGGGTATACTAACTAAGCCTGCTAATATGACATAACGGTTATACTAACTAAGCCTGCTAATATGACATAACGGTTATACTAACTAAGCCTGCTAATATGACATAACGGTTATACTAACTAAGCCTGCTAATATGACATAACGGTTATACTAACTAAGCCTGCTAATATGACATAACCGTTATACTAACTAAGCCTGCTAATATGACATAACCGTTATACTAACTAAGCCTGCTACAGTAACATAACAGTTATACTAACTAAGCCTGCTACAGCAACATAACCGTTATACTAACTAAGCCTGCTACAGCAACATAACCGTTATACTAAATAAGCCTGCTACAGCAACATAACTGTTATACTAACTAAGCCTGCTACAGTAACATAACCGTTATACTAACTAAGCCTGCTACAGTAACATAACAGTTATACTAACTAAGCCTGCTACAGTAACATAACAGTTATACTAAGCCTGCTACAGCAACATAACAGTTATACTAAGCCTGCTACAGTAACATAACCGTTATACTAACTAAGCCTGCTACAGTAACATAACCGTTATACTAACTAAGCCTGCTAATATGACATAACGGTTATACTAACTAAGCCTGCTAATATGACATAACGGTTATACTAACTAAGCCTGCTAATATGACATAACGGTTATACTAACTAAGCCTGCTACAGTAACATAACAGTTATACTAACTAAGCCTGCTAATATGACATAACGGTTATACTAACTAAGCCTGCTACAGTAACATAACAGTTATACTAACTAAGCCTGCTACAGTAACATAACAGTTATACTAACTAAGCCTGCTACAGTAACATAAGTTATACTAACTAAGCCTGCTACAGTAACATAACAGTTATACTAACTAAGCCTGCTACAGTAACATAACAGTTATACTAACTAAGCCTGCTACAGTAACATAACCGTTATACTAACTAAGCCTGCTACAGTAACATAACCGTTATACTAACTAAGCCTGCTACAGTAACATAACCGTTATACTAACTAAGCCTGCTACAGTAACATAACCGTTATACTAACTAAGCCTGCTACAGTAACATAACAGTTATACTAACTAAGCCTGCTACAGTAACATAACCGTTATACTAACTAAGCCTGCTACAGTAACATAACCGTTATACTAACTAAGCCTGCTACAGTAACATAACAGTTATACTAACTAAGCCTGCCTACAGTAACATAACAGTTATACTAACTAAGCCTGCTACAGTAACATAACCGTTATACTAACTAAGCCTGCTACAGTAACATAACCGTTATACTAACTAAGCCTGCTACAGTAACATAACAGTTATACTAACTAAGCCTGCTACAGTAACATAACAGTTATACTAACTAAGCCTGCTACAGTAACATAACAGCTAACTAAGCCTGCTACAGTAACATAACCGTTATACTAACTAAGCCTGCTACAGTAACATAACAGTTATACTAACTAAGCCTGCTACAGTAACATAACAGTTATACTAACTAAGCCTGCTAACATGACATAACGGTTATACTAACTAAGCCTGCTACAGTAACATAACAGTTATACTAACTAAGCCTGCTACAGTAACATAACAGTTATACTAACTAAGCCTGCTACAGTAACCTGACCATTTCACTAACTATCAACCGTTACAGTACGATGACTGTTACACTAACTAACTAAGCCCGCTGCACAGTATGATGACGGTTACACTAATTAACTCTGCTTCAAGACTATAACCATTTCACTCAGTTTATCAGAGTCACACGCATCAAAGATACAAGTTTACAGTTTTATTAGTCGTATGTACAGGATACACATGGTATTCACCATCCAACTAAATGCTTACTGGCAGTTTCCCTATGGACAACGCAACAATATGAAATAATAAAATCTAACACGTCTTAATTAGTGGGAAAAAGGCTAACAGTCTTAATTATTCCACATGAAAGTGTTTTCCAACCCTTTATAAATGTGCGGGGGTATATTCTATTAATAAAACCAATCCAGATTAATTTATCTTTTTTCATTAACGCAACCTTCGCCCTCAACTCTACCCGCCCAGGGGCTTAGAGCTGGAGTGAAACATAGCTCACTGTGTGTGTAACCACCAGAGAGGGGTCTCTGTGATCCGACTTCATTAACCCAGCTGAGAGGCAGATATTTAGTGTGCGTGTAGCCTCTTCATAAAGCAGGAACATGACAAGCCTGATATCACAGCTAAGCCTCTGCATATACGAGCTGTGGAAACATACAGTCTTTACTTCAGAGCTTCCCTTTAGACAGAATTTAAGCAATGTCTTGCCATTTAAAAGTGAACCAGGAAGCCTAGCTCAAGAGAGGCCTCGAACTCATTTGGCACGAGGTTGTATACGGCTAACGGGTCCAAACAGTGATTGCAGCCGCGATATTAATAACAATAACACAAAAGCCTGTGAAACGTCTAAATGACTGTTCCTAACTAGCATATGTAGTCCTGTGTCCGGGCAGGACGGGGATAAAGGGGTCTGCTTTTCAGGGAGTGTGACAGACAGTATAAAGGGACTTCCTTCTGGTCCATGATAGTAGACTACGTGCTGCTGTATGACAACAGCAGGGAAGTAGAGCGACAATAATCACTGACTGGAGTTAAACATCAAAATAGAGCCATTAATTAGCTGGCTAACCTCAGGGTTAACCTCTTCGGTTATACAACCTACTGGAACTGTGACTGATGCAATTCGTTTCCATTTAAGTTTCAAGTTGACACACAGCAGGCAGCGCTCAATTGAGAAATTAGACAAATTTGAAGCGGCACAATGTTATCTATGATAGAAATTACATGTTCAATTTCACCATAATAATAATAATATATGCCATTTAGCAGACGCTTTTATCCAAAGCGACTTACAGTCATGTGTCTACATTCTACTGTGGTCCCAAACCCACTACCCTGATGCTCTACCAACTGAGCTACAGAGGACCACCACTCTGTATGTGTCTTACTGTTCCCAAGATCAAAGGAAATCTGTTTCCCCAGAAACCCACTCGTGTCTATTTCGATCATAATGTGGATCATCCAATGCAAATGTCATTATTGCCTTTAACCGCAAATATTTTAGACTCATGTTATTTCTCATCATTTGCTTGTTGGATGGATGACATTCTGCATGGAGAGAATGTAGTCTGGTTTTGTCTGAGGAGGTCTGTATTCAGGTTAATATGACCGTCTGGGAAGACTCATCTCTGACTGATCGGATTCATCGATGTTAATGAGACAGTGAATCGGAGATAGCCTGGTTAAACCAGACTGAATGCTACAGACTGAGCAGACCATGCGAGTACAGCATTCAGTTTGGTTTAACCAGGCTAGATGGGAGGCTGAGCTGCCTTCAGAAGCCTCCCTACATCACATCTGCTCTGACCATTACGTCACCCTACAAAACACACCTTCATTTATCAGATCAACAAGCAAGGCAAAAGGTCAGGAAGGTACATTTAAATGGGTAATAAAATGGACCCTTCTGGTCCAGTGGTAGTGGACATTAAACATGAAAATAGGAGTCTACAAATTATATTTCTAATTCAATCCCTCCTGGCAACTGCCCTCTGTCTCATCCAAAGAATGAGTTTAGTTGTCTCCAGTCGACAGACAGAGGAGTCCTTTTCTTTTTTAACTGGCATCGTCCAGATCTCTACCAGTCACAACAACTGTGACACTAGCAGGGTCCAGATCACTGACAATCACAACAACTGTGACACTAGCAGGGTCCAGATCTCTGACAGTCACAACAACTGACACTAGCAGGGTCCAGATCTCTGACAGTCACAACAACTGTGACACTAGCGGGGTCCAGATCTGACAGTCACAACAACTGACACTAGCAGGGTCCAGATCTCTGACAGTCACAACAACTGTGACACTAGTAGGGTCCAGATCTGACAGTCACAACAACTGTGACACTAGCAGGGTCCAGATCTCTGACAGTCACAACAACTGTGACACTAGCAGGGTCCAGATCTGACAGTCACAACAACTGTGACACTAGCGGGGTCCAGATCTCTGACAGTCACAACAACTGTGACACTAGCGGGGTCCAGATCTCTGACAGTCACAACAACTGTGACACTAGCGGGGTCCAGATCTCTGACAGTCACAACAACTGTGACACGAGCAGGGTCCAGATCTCTGACAGTCACAACAACTGTGACATGAGCAGGGTCCAGATCTCTGACAGTCACAACAACTGTGACACTAGCGGGGTCCAGATTTCTGACAGTCACAACAACTGTGACACTAGCAGGGTCCAGATCTCTGACAGTCACAACAACTGTGACACTAGCGGGGTCCAGATCTCTGACAGTCACAACAACTGTGACACTAGCAGGGTCCAGATCTGACAGTCACAACAACTGTGACACTAGCAGGGTCCAGATCTTACAGTCACAACAACTGTGACACTAGCAGGGTCCAGATCTCTGACAGTCACAACAACTGTGACACTAGCAGGGTCCAGATCTCTGACAGTCACAACAACTGTGACACTAGCGGGGTCCAGATCTCTGACAGTCACAACAACTGTGACACTAGCGGGGTCCAGATCTCTGACAGTCACAACAACTGTGACACTAGCGGGGTCCAGATCTCTGACAGTCACAACAACTGTGACACTAGCGGGGTCCAGATCTCTGACAGTCACAACAACTGTGACACTAGCAGGGTCCAGATCTCTGACAGTCACAACAACTGTGACACTAGCAGGGTCCAGATCTCTGACAGTCACAACAACTGATACTAGCAGGGTCCAGAGCCCTGATGGTCACAACAACTGAATGGTTCCTTTATCAACAAAACGGTTGTCCTTTTATCGGTTCATGTCTCTTCACCTTCTGCACGGTCTAACTGCCACAGGTATGTCAAAGTTGTATCTGAATTGGATTTCATTTGAGTTTCATCTGAGTACCACTGAAAGAGCTACACAGTGAATGAGATCTACTCCAGTGTGCGGAGCGATGGCTTGGGTTGGGTGGGTGCAAAGCAGGGGCAGAGGGGGGTTAAATATATTTCAACATGTGCACCACAGAGCAGAGCCTCATTTACACCCCCCCCCAAAAAAAAAAAATCTAATCCCAACAATGAGGTCCTCACACAAAAATGACCAACTGTTCACTACCCTCCCTCTGCCACTAGGGTAGCTGATGACACAGAAACAAATTCTGACTGGGCACCTAACAGAATCTCAGATGGGGTGATGATACATTTGGGGGCAGAAAGCCCCCCTCAAAACATTATGTTAAATCAACCCAAAAGTGTACATTTCATCACATTCTTGCCACTTTTTGGACTGGACAGTGTAGTAAATCATAAATCAGACCCTTAGTGACCCTAAAACCCCACTCATCCCAGCTTGACCAGTGGAACTGAGTGAGACTTCCCATTCTCACTTACAGACTGTACATGAGCCAACTTCCCATGTTAAGAGCTAAACTGGGTAATGGTCACAGTCTGGTCTGTTAATGTGTTGGAGCATGAGAGAACCCCGTCACCCAAACATAAGGTGGAATGGGTCCGCAATCAAAAACATGTTGCATAAAGCTGATTTCATTATTTTTGGTTTTTCCCCACTGCATCAGGGATTGCGTACGCCGACGTTTCAGCTTTGCAGTCTTCTTCAGTGTGTATGTGCAATTTTAAAAAAATCAAAACAGCATTTATAAAGAACAACTGAAGACAGCAGGTGCTTTTAATCAGGAATGTGGCTTTTCTGGTCTACAAGTTACTCACAAAGAAATACAGAATTATAGGGTGTGGGAGTGGGCACGAAGAGCAATTCATGAATCAATTGGCGTAGGTGTCTCCTCATTTGGATCAATTATATCAATTCCCGAGATAGCTTACCAAAAAAGGACATCAGGCACAGTCGTTCATAAATAGTTGGACTGACTCATCAATGATATGCTAAATCTGATATGGACAGTGTTCTTGTATAACAGCCTAAATGCGGCCTATAAAGGAGGAGGTGAAGTCTAGTTCTGTGTTCACACCATGTGGAGATACAGAAATTAATTGATCTACCTACATGGCTTCTCTTTTAAGTCATTTGTTGTCGTAATCACATCCTGCCTGGTGGATGAACTTTTTACATCCAAAGCAATTCATTAATATACGGATTTTGTTCTATAAAGTGTCTCGCAACTGGCGAGGTGATATCTTGATGTCTGATAGTGGATTTATGTTCTCCGAGGCGTACTTTTAAGGCGCAGAATGTTTCCAATATACATCTTATTACAAGAACACTAACCTATAAATAACTCTATTAGTAGTGCAAGTTCTACCTGGCCTTATCTCATAGGTCCTAGAAGTCTGAGGGCATACTAAGTTAAAAGGATGTTCTATGAATGCCTCTTCTCTCTGACCACATCTGATTTAACCAATATGTTTGATAGATTTCTTGATCATTTATAGGTGATAATGGTGGATTCTGGAAGTCAGAGGAGTCTGAGGATAGTATT
This sequence comes from Oncorhynchus gorbuscha, assembly GCF_021184085.1. Classification (NCBI taxonomy): domain Eukaryota; kingdom Metazoa; phylum Chordata; class Actinopteri; order Salmoniformes; family Salmonidae; genus Oncorhynchus; species Oncorhynchus gorbuscha. The sequence goes on from NC_060178.1 coordinate 94,019,364, forward strand.
TTTGTCAGTGTTAACTGACAATAGACCTGATGTCATTACGGCCATCATTGAATGTAAGTACATAGTTTACAGAGAAGTTTTAGTTTTTGTTGAAATGTAAGTAACTGGCTTCTGTCTTGAAGCTTTTTAGGAGGAGAGGGTGATGACTATCAGCTGTCAGTATACATTGTTTTATATCTGGAGGTTTTCCGTAAACTGTAGAACTATAAAAAAAGTAGAACCCAGTTACCCCACTGGCCCCAACAGGGAGATGGGATGAGAGACAGGCCAGGCAGGCTGTCACAGAGCAGGGATATGGGATGAGAGACAGGCCAGGCAGGCTGTCACAGAGCAGGGATATGGGATGAGATACAGGCCAGGCAGGCTGTCACAGAGCAGGGAGATGGGATGAGATACAGGCCAGGCAGGCTGTCACAGAGCAGGGATATGGGATGAGATACAGGCCAGGCAGGCTGTCACAGAGCAGGGATATGGGATGAGATACAGGCCAGGCAGGCTGTCACAGAGCAGGGAGATGGGATGAGATATACAGGCCAGGCAGGCTGTCACAGAGCAGGGATATGGGATGAGATACAGGCCAGGCAGGCGGTCACAGAGCAGGGATATGGGATGAGATACAGGCCAGGCAGGCTGTCACAGAGCAGGGATATGGGATGAGATACAGGCCAGGCAGGCGGTCACAGAGCAGGGAGGCTGTCACATGGGATGAGATACAGGCCAGGCAGGCTGTCACAGAGCAGGGAGATGGGATGAGATACAGGCCAGGCAGGCTGTCACAGAGCAGGGATATGGGATGAGATACAGGCCAGGCAGGCGGTCACAGAGCAGGGATATGGGATGAGATACAGGCCAGGCAGGCTGTCACAGAGCAGGGATATGGGATGAGATACAGGCCAGGCAGGCGGTCACAGAGCAGGGATATGGGATGAGATACAGGCCAGGCAGGCTGTCACAGAGCAGGGATATGGGATGAGATACAGGCCAGGCAGGCTGTCACAGAGCAGGGAGATGGGATGAGATACAGGCCAGGCAGGCTGTCACAGAGCAGGAATATGGGATGAGATACAGGCCAGGCAGGCTGTCACAGAGCAGGGAGATGGGATGAGATACAGGCCAGGCAGGCTGTCACAGAGCAGGGAGATGGGATGAGATACAGGCCAGGCAGGCTGTCACAGAGCAGGGATATGGGATGAGATACAGGCCAGGCAGGCTGTCACAGAGCAGGGATATGGGATGAGAGACAGACCAGGCAGGCTGTCACAGAGCAGGGAGATGGGATGAGATACAGGCCAGGCAGGCGGTCACAGAGCAGGGATATGGGATGAGATACAGGCCAGGCAGGCTGTCACAGAGCAGGGATATGGGATGAGAGACAGGCCAGGCAGGCTGTCACAGAGCAGGGATATGGGATGAGATACAGGCCAGGCAGGCTGTCACAGAGCAGGGATATGGGATGAGATACAGGCCAGGCAGGCTGTCACAGAGCAGGGATATGGGATGAGAGACAGGCCAGGCAGGCTGTCACAGAGCAGGGAGATGGGATGAGATACAGGCCAGGCAGGCGGTCACAGAGCAGGGATATGGGATGAGATACAGGCCAGGCAGGCTGTCACAGAGCAGGGATATGGGATGAGAGACAGGCCAAGCAGGCTGTCACAGAGCAGGGAGATGGGATGAGATACAGGCCAGGCAGGCGGTCACAGAGCAGGGATATGGGATGAGATACAGGCCAGGCAGGCTGTCACAGAGCAGGGATATGGGATGAGATACAGGCCAGGCAGGCTGTCACAGAGCAGGGATATGGGATGAGATACAGGCCAGGCAGGCGGTCACAGAGCAGGGATATGGGATGAGATAGACAGGCAGGCTGTCAGTGTGGCCCCTGGCGCAAACCCCTAATCTGAAGCCTGCTGTCACCAATCCCTTTAACTTTATACCCCTTGGGCTCCCCTCACTAGCCTCACATGCGCACACAGGGACAAACACACATCATGCACACACGCAGATGCAGGCAGGCAGGCATGCATACAGACACATGCACACTGGTGCTGCCAGCTGGCTTTAACCCCCACAGCTCTTAATCCCAATCTGACCATGGGGCTAAAGACCCCAGTGGAAGTGTGATATATACACACAGAGGAGTTGTTGGCAGTGATAACATGGACACAGTAACAAACATCTGTAGTCTTGTTTAGCGGTCCGATGATGTGACCTGGCAGTATGTCAAGGCACCAGAATGTGGGGAATGATTAGTACAGAACAAGCCAAGGGGTTATGATGAGTGCCTGTATGTTAGTCAGTGCAGCTAATTTAAAGGGGTTTCTTTTCATGATCGTAAGATCTGGCATCTGTATGAACTTTTCAATAGTTGGGAATGTTGCACCTCACTGCTTTGTGGATCCAGATAAAGTGAATTGTGAGTGTGATCCCTATTCCATTATTTTCCAGTAATAGCTCACATCATTGCGTGAGAGGACAGCGAAGATTTTGGGGGGTAATATCTTGGGGTTTAGCTGCCTCTGTGGGTCAGGACTCAGAAGAGATCTAGGATCTAGTACTGAGGGGTTAAACTAAACTGTCATCCACTGATTACATTGTTTTAATCTGCTGTTTTCGGGAGCAGACCCCTACTAGGGGGTGATGCATCCGTCTGGGTGGTCCCTCTGTCCTGGTCTGTCCGGACGTCACGTCCCCTTATATCCAACATCTGCTCAGGGTCACCTCTATGATGTAAGTATTGGATTTGATGTGCTGGGGGTCTTATCTCCACGACCATAAGCCTGCTGCCAGAGCATTCATAATGGTGCCAGTTTCTGGCACCCACTTCTAATCAGAGGGCTGGATGGGGGTTGAGTGACTGAGAAGACCGAATACGAACCCCTGGCTGGCGATTGCAGCCTGGAGGTCCAGGATGTTGTTGCTTGTCTTGTCTTGTCTTGTCTTACCAGGCAGAGTAACATTGTCTTTGGCTGACCTGCTGCAGGCTTAAAAGACTAGACACACAGGCCACTTCAAAATAACAGTCACCGAACACCTACATCGACATCTGTATATGTTGTGTAGTTAGGGTGGATGTTTGTAAAAATCTTTACATAATCTGTACATAGTGTAGTTAGTAGCTAAAAGCACACCTTTTAGAATCCCTGAAAATACAAGCACAGCACACCTCTTCCTTTTAGAATGTGAATTCCATTCTTGTCTTCTCAGGGTTGAGGGCTCCAGAGAGCAGCACTTACCTAGCATGGCCAAGAAACACAAACCCTGTAGCCTCCAGCATCAATGTAGCCGCTCGCCATCTCCTTAATACTGGATCTGCTTCCATTTAGTTCCCCTACTAGTAGTGAAATAAGATGCATATTACTCAAGGAAAGTGAGGTTTCCCTCTCTTTTGATATTTCTCCTTCCCTCTTTTCCTTCTACAGCATCCCGGAGTCGCCTCTTCACTGTAGACGTTGAGACTGGTGTTTGCTGGTACTATTTAATGAAACTGCCAGTTGAGGACTTGTGAGGTGTCGGTTTTTCAAACTAGACACTAATGTACTTGTCCTCTTGCTCAGTTGTGCACCGGGGCCCCGCACTCCTCTTTCTATTCTGGTGAGAGCCAGTTTGGGCTGTTCTGTGAAGGGAGTAGTACACAGCGTTGTATGAAATCTTCAGTTTTTTGGCAATTTCTAATTTCTCAGAACAAGAATAGACTGATGAGTTTCAGAAGAAAGTTTTTCATTTCTGGCCATTTTGAGCCTGTAGAACCCACAAATGCTGATGCTCCAGATACTCAACTAGCTGAATTAAGGCCAGTTGTATTGCTTCTTTAAGCAGGACAACAGTTTTCAGCTGTGCTAACATAATTGCAAAAGGGTTTTCTAATGATCAATTAGCCTTTTAACATTATAAACTTGGATTAGCTAACAACGTATCATTGGAACGCAGGAGTGATGGTTGCTGATAATAGGCCTCTGTACACCTACAGTATGTAGATATTCCTTTTTTTAAAGAAAAATAATTATAGTCATTAAAATCAGCCGTTTCCAGCTACTATAGTCATTTACAAATGTCTACATTGTATTTCTGATCAATTTGATGTATTTCTGATCAATTTGATGTTATTTTAAATGGACAACAACTTTTCTTTCAAAAACCAGAACATTTTGAAAGTGACCCCAAACTTTTGGACGGTAGTGTATTTTCTACTCTACTCCATCCCGGTCTCGTTCTCCTCATTTTATAACTCAAACAGTCGGGGCAATATACTGCACCCAAACAAAAATTCTGTAGTACATGCCAACCCTTCCAGACAGTTGTACGTGCTAGTCTACCCTCTCTTCCATTGCAATGAAACAGTATTTCCCATAATCAATTCCATACATGGTGTTTCTCTACAGATGAGGCAGCAGTACTGGGACACTTTATGAGACCCTCTCAGTCCCTCCTTAAACCAAGTCTGCAGTGCCATTGATGTGTGTCTACTGTCTAGCCTAATCCTTCAATGTTGTCCCACAATACAATAAAACTCCATATTAAATTGTCCAAATTAGCATAATAATGTTTCTAAATCTCCTGTTAAGCTGTTGAATAAGGCAAGATGGTGGGAGGACCTGAAAAGGCTATTTTAAGGATGAAAAAGAAAACAGTTATTCTCATTTTGGTAATCTCAAAAAAGAATCAAATCAACACCTTCTTTGTGGCTTTAAATATAAAATGTATCAGATGGCCCTCAAAGAAGAAATGTTTGTCTTCTTAAAGATACAGTGTGGAAGGAAGAGCGTAAGACACAGGATGGTAAAGCAAACAGGACTTACTCTAACAAACCATAAGGGCAGAGAGAGAGAGAGAGAAACAGCTGAGTAGATGGGCTAGTTAGCTGAATCTGTTGTAGCAGTAGCCTATGGCTGTAGCAACCAGATACTTTGTGCCAGCCAGAAGGTCCTCCAGGCAGGGTTAAAGCTACAGACCAGCTGCCCACAGCATGGCAATAATGACTTCCATTAGGAAGTCCTCCCACACCACTCACCCTACCGCCACAACAAAGACTGCTGGCCAACTCTGTTCTGTAGACTCAGCGCAGGAAACCACTAATGTCTGGATTCATATGAAACTTCATCACCCCAAAGACTCAAGCAGTTTGTATTGATGTTCTTGTCAAAGAACATGTATGTTTCCTTGCCCAGAGGGTGAGATTCATAAATGGCCATGAATTCAACATAAAGGGGTAAAGTAATAACTTACTAAACTAATCGCACCGGGCAGTTCTGTCAAGTTGCCAATTTCTGATAAGAAAAGCCTTTTGACAGAGTCAACTGACCCTCAACACCTCAAACTATCACCCAAATAATAAAACACATACATTTTCAGGCCATAGAGCATGGAAGGAAAGCAGTTTCCCATTTAGTGTTTCTCACAGTCAGTTAGGGAAAAGCGTGTTGAGAACTAAAGTTATCAGGATCCTGACAGAAAATACTGTCAAGACACACAGCACTTAGTAAAAACACCATTCAAACAGAGCACTTTCCTTCTATCCCCCTGATAAAGGCAAAGCTGAAAGTGTCCCTGCAGAGGAACTAGAGGCTCAAAAAATAAAAAATAAAAAAGCATCAAGCGAGTGCTGGCCAATTTGTAGCTCTATATTGTAGTGGGTTCTCGTCTTCCCACTTCTGCTTTAACTCTACTAGCCTAACTACATGTAACGGATGTGAAACGGCTAGCTTAGTTAGCGGTGTGCGCTAAATAGCGTTTCAATCGGTTACGTCACTTGCTCTGAGACCTTGAAGTAGTGTTTCCCCTTGCTCTGCAAGGGCCGCGGCTTTTGTGGAGCGATGGGTAAAGACGCTTCGTGGGTGACTGTTGTTGATGTGTGCAGAAGGTCCCGGGTATGGGCGAGGGGACGGTTTAAAATTATACTGTTACATACACATCTATAAATAGACTTGGTGCCATAAAACACTTGGGAGTTAGGGTCTGTGTCACATGAGAGCAGACATCTGTCTTGTGGCATGTAAACAGAACAGAGGATTGCACCAAGTAATAATAATAATAATAATATATGCCATTTAGTGTAGAGAAGTAGGAGTAAACACGCAGTAATTAATTCCATATTCTACTCACTGCCATAGTTTCTCTCTCTGTGTGTGTGTGTGTGTGTGTGTGTGTGTGTGTGTGTGTGTGTGTGTGTGTGTGTGTGTGTGTGTGTGTGTGTGTGTGTGTGTGTGTGTGTGTGTGTGTGTGTGTGTGTGTGTGTGTGTGTGTGTGTGTGTGTGTGTGTGTGTGTGTGTGTGTGTGTGTTCTATGCATGAGGCAGTATGCATGCCCATTATCAGCCCATATAAGAAAATGGCCTAATCCTACACAATGGCACCCCCGCCTCCCCCTCCCAGTTAGCAGCCAACTGATGGAAAACAAATTATGCCCCAACTTTGACCATATGCTGCACAGTGGAGCTCCATGACATTACACTCTGCACTGCACTAATTTCAGTTGAAGGGGTTTGGCTTGAATTTAAAAAGCATTTTAACCAGCGCTGTTGTACGTGGTGATTAGCTGGGGTAAATTTAGCCAGCCAGCATAAATGCATTGACTGTGTGTCTGTGTACAATGTGCGTGTGTTACATCTATACTGTTGTTTTAATTCATGCAGTACAACATGTAATCGTTTCCATGCACTGATCTTCCCAGTGTGAACACAGGACCTCAAGCCTCTTTGTTCTGCTACCCCCCGTCGCCATGCCGCTACCCCCCGTCGCCATGCCGCTATGCCATGCCGCTACCCCCGTCGCCATGCCGCTACCCCCGTCGCCATGCCGCTACCCCCCGTCGCCATGCCGCTACCCCCCCGTCGCCATGCCGCTACCCCCCCCGTCGCCATGCCGCTACCCCCGGTCATCCAGTGTCTTCCTATGTCCAAAGACTACTCTGTGCTTTACAGATATTCCCTTTATCTATGGAAACATTTGAATAAATTAATTTGACTACTGCCGCATAGGCAAAGTGTGAGCTTAGTTATTTAAGCATGATCGTGCATAAATTATAAATAAATATAAAGCTGTAAAACCTAAAACCTATAAACCAGAGGGAACAATGGAAATGACTGGCGTTGGCAATGTCCTTATATGATGCTGTGACAAAGGCTTGTAATTGTACATGTAGATACTGCTTCCCGAAAGACCAAGTTACGTTAACAAGCCATTGTTACGCATCCCTTTAAATCTTTCCTCTTCTGTCCATTGAGTTTGAGTGTATACACACATACAGACCAATAGGAATAAAATACTACTAATGGTGAATGAGCCGTTGAACAGCACTCCAATTCACTGAAGGGCGGAAACATAACCATGAAGAACAAATGTAAAATGTCCCTTTATATTCATCATCTCCAGCACCACCTCAACATGTGAAAATGGCACGTCTCTATGTTCTGCAGTAAAAAAAAAAGAGAGGAAGTGTTTCCAATGATCTCAACCAATTAGTAGGCAACGCCTACTCATAATTGGTTAACAATCAGATACACACTGATGATATCATTGGAAACACTCACCTTCCGCCATTTTCACATTCAGTAGGTTGATGTTGGGCCGGTCCTGGAGATGATTCATATGAAGTTGAAAAATAGTGAAACTTTAATTTAAATAGGCAATTAGGTTTCAACAAGGGTTGTGAAAAGGGTTAACGCTACAGCAACAGGATGGACCAGTGAGACATGTAGAGGGTCCCCTCTTCAGCGTCTGCTAAACTCTCCCAGTTTAACCCCAACAGATATCCTGCTTTTCTTCTCGAGACAAATGTTTACAATACATGGCCTTCGCCCCCTGCCTTGGGTTGTCTCTTCTTTCGCATCATGCAAGCAGTATTGAATACCACAGGCTGTGGTTTAGCGCTGCCATTTGAATCAATCCATTCGGAACAGGTGCCACTGAAGGTTCTAATGAATGAGCCTGTTTTGACAGCCTTCCAGCCGAAAAAGTCGACTTTCCTGTTGAAAAATACGTTTATCTGATATTTTTCAGGGCATTGAGCAGCCGTTTCAATAGAACTGCTTTGTAATGGAAAGAATAGCCTAGCTTAAATCTCCGGCACGAACTTCAAAGCAAGTCAGCGCAACAGACGTATTGACGACGAAGCACATTGCTGCATGCGTTTTTACGCATTCACCACACCGAGTTCAATTAATATGCTGAGTATAGCAAACTTAACACCTTCCTAATAGAGTTGCGCATCCCCCTTACAAGTGATCATAGCTTTCACCAGGTCAGTCTTATGAAAATAGCAGGTGTTCTTAATGTTCTGTATACTCTATGTATATGCCCTCCTATTTGATGGATACATATCACTTGTTGTCCCACTTGATGATTAAGAAATGTGTCCAGTAACCATCCTCCACTAGAACTCTCAAACTCCAGGCAGCATACTGCCTTCTCCCTTCAGTTTTCCGCCATTAGCTTCGCTCACGACTGCCTCATGTGATCTACAATCCCGATGCTGCGTTAACGTTTACAAAAACGTCAATAATCGCTTGCAGCACGGCTTTCAAAACATATGGCCCTTTCAACCGCGAGAAGAATCATTACAATAATATATACACTTACTGTAGCAGTTTTGCACAGATCCATACAACTATGGGTGCCTCCATCCGATGAAACTACACTTCCCGAGTTAAGTTTACACACAGGTGTTCGCCTCTTGTCTTCAGTCTGTCTTCAGCAAACAAGCACTGTAGCGTGGAGATATGGCCTTGTGGGAACACTAACCGTACAAAGGTGTGTATCAATTTACCTTTTTTTAACGATTTCTCGCTGAAATAAGAGATACGGTCCTTATGCTTCCAAAACCGTACTGCAAGCAATGCATGTTAAATGTTCAGAGTCTTAACAAAATGCCCCACTTCAGAAGCCGCCTTCGCCCAATGACTTAATAAGTGTATTGGAATGGAACCGAGTCATGATCAAAGGCTATTTTTACCCTACCTATATTTACACCCATTTATGACAACAGTTGACAAAATACCATTGCATTTCTTAATACCTTACTGTTAGAGGGAAACAAATACATTTCTGATTAAATGCATGCAGTGGTTACAACTATTCATTGACTTATGCTTTACGGCGCATAACCTATATCAGTCCATCCACACACCAAAGCAAATGACCATGAAACAGAGAGAGAGAGAGACGGCGAGTGAATCATCGTGAGTCTTACTTTGATAGTCTTCGTCCATCTCTTGAATGCAGTGATGAGAGTCCAGAAATCAGATCGGTGGGTCAAGGAAGATGTGTTTTATTACTCGCTATAAACTGTAGATACTGTAATGACAGACCGATGGCTCACACAGAGAGCTGAGCTGTGCAGAAATGCAACAGCGCCATGTGTCAATGACAAAATCCCCACATGAGAAATATATGCTGCAACCAAATAAACATCTATGTATTATGTGTAATAAAAATGTCAAAGAATTTGATGTATTTAATCCAACGAGAATAGCTATCCTGCCACTACAGAACCCTCTCGATGATCCTGGTTACTCCAAAGCGATGCAAAGGATAGCGGATGCTTTACTCTGCGATGGCAACGTTTACCATACGTCATCCCTTCGCTCCGCCTTGGGGTTGACAGACAACCCCTCCCTTCATACAAATGTTTCATTAATTCCAAGGAGCCTGCACATATACAGTGAATTCGGAAATTATTCAGACCCCTTGACTTTTTCCACATTTTGTTACGTTACAGGCTTATTCTAAAATTGATTACATCGTTTCCCCCTCAATCTACACAATAGCCCATAATGACAAAGCAAAAACACGTTTTTAGAAATGTTTCCAAATTTCAAAACATAAATAATAATAAAGAAATATCACATTTACATAAGTATTCAGAACCTGTACTCGGTACTTTGTTGAAGAACCTTCGGCAGCGATTACAGCCTTGAGTCTTCTTGGGTATGACGCTACAAGCTTGGCACGCCTGTATTTGGGGAGCTTCTCCAATTCCTCTCTACAGATCTTCTCAAGCTCTGCCAGGTTGGATGGGGAGTATTGCTGCACAGCTATTTTCAGGTCTCTCCAGAGATGTTAGATTGGGTTCAAGTCTGGGCTCTCGCTGGGCCACTCAAGAACATTCAGAGAACATTCAGAGTCCCAAAGGGTTGTGTGCTTAGGGTCGTTGTCCTGTTGGAAGGTGAAGCTTCTCCCCAGTCTGAGGTCCTGAGCATTCTGGAGCAGATTTTCATCAAGGATCTCTCTGTACTTTGCTCCGTTCATCTTTGCCTCAATCCTGCCTCGATCCTGCCTCGACCCCGCAGCATGATGCTGCCATCCATGCTGCTGAAAAACATCCCCACGGCATGATGCTGCCACCACCATGCTTCACCATGGGGATGGTGCCAGGTTTTCTCCAGACTGGATGCTTTGCATTCAGGCTAAAGAATTCAATCTTGGTTTCATCAGACCAGAGAAACTTGTTTCTCATGGTCTGAGAGTCTTTAGGTGCCTTAGGGCAAACTCCAAGCGGGCTGTCATGAGCCTTTTTACTGCGGAGTGGCTTCTGTCAGACCACTCTACCATAAAGGCCTGATTGGTGGAGTGCTGCAGAGATGGTTGTCCTTCTGGAAGGTTCTCCCATCTCCACAGAGGAACTTTGGAGCTCTGTCAGAGTGACCATCGGGTTCTTGGTCACCTCCCTGACCAGGGCCCTTTTCCCCCGATTGTGCAGTTTGGATGGGCTGCCAGCTCTAGGAAGAGTCTTGGTGGTTCCAAACTTCTTCCATTTAAGAATGACGAGACCACTGTGTTATTGGGGACTTTCAATGCTGCAGAAAGTTTTTGGTACACTTACCCAGATCTGTGCCTCAACACAATCCTGACTCTACAGACAATTCCTTCAACCTCGTAGATTGTTTTTTCCTCTGACATGCACTGTCAACTGTGGGACCTTATATAGACAAGTGTGTGCCTTTCCAAACCATGTCCAATCAATTGAATTTACCACAGGTGGAATCCAATTAAGTTGTAGAAACATCTCAAGGATGATCAATGGAAACAGGATGCACCTGTTCAATTTCGAGTCTCATAGCAAAGTCACATAATAAACAAGCTATTTCTGTTTTTTATTGTAATACATTTGCAAACATTTCTAAAAGCCTGTTTTCACTTTGTCATTATGGGTTATTGTGTGTAGATTGCTGAGGAACATTTTTTATGTAATTCCTTTTAGAATAAGGCTGTAACTTAACAAAATGTGGAAAAAGTCAAGGGGTCTGAATACTTTCCGAAGGCCCTGTATATATAAAAATGTAGCCTATACTATCCTGTATAAAATATATAGATTTTTACTCCATCTATTCCAAAACTTTTTTTTTAATTCACAGATGTAAGATAGTCTCTGTTTTGTGCAACAAGCTTAAGCGGTCATTTAATGGTGATAATGACATTAATATGAATCTGTCTGGAGGAATATAATTTAAATTTGCCAATCGCATAATGAAATGGCATTCTGTATGACATTAATATTGAATTGCTCTTAGTGTTGGATATCAGGATCAAACTGTTCTTTCCCATTTCTCTGGAGAAGGTTAGGTTCCTCAATTTCTCTGGGGAATGTTAGGGGAATAGGTCACTCCATTTCTCTGGGGAATAGGTTCCTCAATTTCTCTTGGGAATGTTAAGGGAATAGGTCCCTCCATTTCTCTGGGGAATAGGTTCCTCCATTTCTCTGGAGAATATTAGGGGAATAGGTTCCTCCATTTCTCTGGGGAATGTTAGGGGAATAGGTCCCTCCATTTCTCTGGGGAATAGGTCCTTCCATTCCTCTGGGGAATAGGTTCCTCCATTTCTCTGGGGAATGTTAGGGGAATAGGTCCCTCCATTTCTCTGGGGAATAGGTCCCTCCATTTCTCTGGGGAATAGGTCCCTCCATTTCTCTGGGGAATAGGTTCCTCCATTTCTCTGGGGAATGTTAGGGGAACAGGTTCCTCCATTTCTCTGGAGAATATTAGGGGAATAGGTTCCTCCATTTCTCTGGGGAATAGGTGCCTCTATTTCTCTGGAGAATGTTAGGGGAATAGGTGCCTCCATTTCTCTGGAGAATATTAGGGGAATTAGGTTCCTCCGTTTTTCTGGGGAATGTTAGGGGAATAGGTCCCTCCATTTCTCTGGGGAATGTTAGGGGAACAGGTTCCTCCATTTCTCTGGAGAATATTAGGGGAATAGGTTCCTCCCATTTCTCTGGGGAATGTTAGGGGAATAGGTCCCTCCATTTCTCTGGGGAATAGGTCCTTCCATTCCTCTGGGGAATAGGTTCCTCCATTTCTCTGGGGAATGTTAGGGGAATAGGTCCCTCCATTTCTCTGGGGAATAGGTCCCTCCATTTCTCTGGGGAATAGGTCCCTCCATTTCTCTGGGGAATAGGTTCCTCCATTTCTCTGGGGAATGTTAGGGGAACAGGTTCCTCCATTTCTCTGGAGAGTATTAGGGGAATAGGTTCCTCCATTTCTCTGGGGAATAGGTGCCTCTATTTCTCTGGAGAATGTTAGGGGAATAGGTGCCTCCATTTCTCTGGAGAATATTAGGGGAATTAGGTTCCTCCGTTTTTCTGGGGAATGTTAGGGGAATAAGTCCCTCCATTTCTCTGGGGAATGTTAGGGGAACAGGTTCCTCCATTTCTCTGGGGAATGTTAGGGGAATAGGTCCCTCCATTTCTCTGGGGAATAGGTCCTTCCATTCCTCTGGGGAATAGGTTCCTCCATTTCTCTGTGGAATGTTAGGGGAATAGGTCCCTCCATTTCTCTGGGGAATAGGTCCCTCCATTTCTCTGGGGAATGTTAGGGGAATAGGTTCCTCCATTACTCTGGGGAATGTTAGGGGAATAAGGTCCTCCATTTTCCTGGGGAATGGGTTCCTCCATTTCTCTGGGGAATGTTAGGGGAACAGGTTCCTCCATTTCTCTGGAGAATATTAGGGGAATAGGTTCCTCCCATTTCTCTGGGGAATGTTAGGGGAATAGGTGCCTCCATTTCTCTGGAGAATGTTAGGGGAATAGGTTCCTCCATTTCTCTTGAGAATGTTAGGGGAATAGGTTGCTCAATTTCTCTGGGGAATGTTAGGGGAATAGGTTCCTCCATTTCTCTGGGGAATGTTAGGGGAATAGGTCCCTCCATTTATCTGGAGAATAGGTTCCTCCATTTCTCTTGAGAATGTTAGGGGAATAGGTCCCTCCATTTCTCTTGGGGAATGTTATGGTAATAGGTTCTTCCCAATGGTGACATCACAGATTAAACCAATAGTTAATCATAGCAAATTATGACATACAGTATTCAGCATGTTACAGGAACTCCAGTTAGTTCCTTCCTGTCAATCCCAACCCAGCCATGCCTCAAAATAGTAGTGATTTAGTGACTTCAGTGCATCCGACAAACATGGAGGAGTGTAACTAACTCACAGGAGTACAGGCACAGTCCACCCACAGGTCCTCCCACAGGGCCACTCACAGGTGCACCTACAGTTGCAGAGGACTCATGTCATGGCACAATGGCAGTTGAGGGCAAGAGCCATTATACAGCAGGGAAGGGGGAGTGGAGGATGCTCTGTTGTCATGGTAAAATAAATAGTTTGCTAATGTTCCTCTCTGTGTCCATTCACTCAGTTTTACGTGAGTGAACCCCTGACTCCCTATAGGGAGGTGTTGGGGTATAGCCCTACTGCTTGAACCCCTGACTCCCTATAGCGAGGTGTTGGGGTATAGGCCTACTGCTTGAACCCCTGACTCCCAACAGTGGGGTGTTGGGGTATAGGCCTACTGCTTGAACCCCTGACTCCCAACAGTGGGGTGTTGGGGTATAGCCCTACTGCTTGAACCCCTGACTCCCTATAGCGGTGTGTTGGGGTATAGGCCTACTGCTTGAACCCATGACTCCCAACAGTGGGGTGTTGGGGTATAGCCCTACTGCTTGAACCCCTGACTCCCTATAGCGAGGTGTTGGGGTATAGACCTACTGCTTGAACCCCTGACTCCCAACAGTGGGGTGTTGGGGTATAGCCCTACTGCTTGAACCCCTGCCTCCCTATAGCGAGGTGTTGGGGTATAGACCTACTGCTTGAACCCCTGACTCCCAACAGTGGGGTGTTGGGGTATAGCCCTACTGCTTGAACCCCTGACTCCCTATAGCGAGGTGTTGGGGTATAGACCTACTGCTTGAACCCCTGAATCCCTATAGCGAGGTGTTGGGGTATAGGCCTACTGCTTGAACCCCTGACTCCCTATAGCGAGGTGTTGGGGTATAGGCCTACTGCTTGAACCCCTGACTCCCTATAGCGAGGTGTTGGGGTATAGCCCTACTGCTTGAACCCCTGACTCCCTATAGCGAGGTGTTGGGGTATAGGCCTACTGCTTGAACCCCTGACTCCCAACAGTGGGGTGTTGGGGTATAGACCTACTGCTTGAACCCCTGACTCCCTATAGCGAGGTGTTGGGGTATAGGCCTACTGCTTATACCCCTGACTCCCAACAGTGGGGTGTTGGGGTATAGCCCTACTGCTTGAACCCCTGACTCCCTATAGCGGTGTGTTGGGGTATAGCCCTACTGCTTGAACCCCTGACTCCCTATAGCGGTGTGTTGGGGTGTAGCCCTACTACTTGAACCTCTGACTCCCTGTTGGGGTGTAGGCCGGCTGCTTCAGGGTTTGGAGGAAGAGTAGACAGGATGAGAGAAAGCATACAGAATTAAATGGATTTCTCAAGTGGGACAGATCCACCCCTTAATTACAATTTGGCCCCATACAGTTGGCTTACACTATTACTAGCCTTTTCCCCTCTCTCCTTAGTTACTGAGAAGTACACAGACTGTTGTTACATGAACCACACTGTGAGGATTGGAATACATTGGATTCTCTTCCGTTTCATGGATGGCCAAAGGATGGAGTCACAATTATGGGAAGCTGACCTCACTTCACCACACCCTTTTTACATAGTTTCCATGTTTTAAACACTGATGCGTGTTAACAGTAGAACAGCCATGACCTAACTATTACAGGAAATCAGCGGGTATTGATTGATCCTTTACCTTGGATGACCTTTCTTTTACAGTTCCCTTGCACAGTTTGCTCTTTCTCATATCATGATATCAGGCTAAGCCTAGGTAAACAAATGTACATGACATGGATCATGATATCCACACAGTTGAATATAGGATCATTCAGATTAGGATGTTCACATGCATTTATGCAATCACTGACACAGAAGCTAACCAAGAGATTTTTATCTGACCAGAATGAATAATGATGCAACTGCTGTGTGTAATGAACATGCGACAACCGTTTCCTGGAATAGAAGATTAATGGTCCTCTCACGAAGGCTGCAGGGGTAAACAAATGAAGAATCCTCACAGCTAATTCACAGAAAGACCCTAGTTAAGAGTCCAAGTTAAATGCAGAGACCTCGATTAGCTAGAAGCACAAAGCAGTTCATATTACAAAGACACTTGAAGGTAAGTTGAGTGGAATTCTGAATATTTTTTCTCTCTATTAAACTTTTTTGTGACAGTTGAGAATCTGCAAGGCGTTTAGAGGTTATCTCCTTAGGGCAACTCCTACATTACATGATGTGTTGGAGACAGATGTTTTGGGAGTTTATGATGTTTGTATCTGAGCAGAGGTTAGGCCGATGTAACAACAACCCGTCCTCCATTACACACTAAATCAAATTTCCAGATTACCCTCGACAATCCTCCTCTTTCTCTCTCCCACTCCCTCTCCTCCTGTTTCTCACCCTCTTTCTCTCTCTCTCGCTCTCCCCCAATCCCTCTTCCACTGTGACCTCTGTTTTATCTCAGCTACAACAGAAGATGTGATACAGAGAGTAACGCTAGCTGGTTATAATGATGCACTGAGGACCACTTATCAGGGGAGTAGACAGAGAATAGATCTAAAGTTCAATTCAACAACACAGATACAGACGAATACACACAGAGAGATAGAATCCCCATACTTTAATGATGACAGCTTCTCCATCCTAGAGGGAGAGATCAATCCTTTCCAGGCCCAGGGACATGTACTAGTCTGTGGCGACTCAAATGCCAGAACTGGACAACAACCTGACACCCTCAGCACAAAGAGAGACAAACATCTACCTTGAGGTGACAGTATTCCCTCCCAAATATGACCCCCTAGACCAGGCCTTGGAAACTCCAGTCCTCAGGGCCTGATTGGTGTCACACTTTTGCCCCAGTCCCATCTAACACACCTGACTCCAATAATCACCTAATCATGATCTTCAGTTTAGAATGCAATTTGATTAATCAGCTGTGTTTGGTAGGGATGGAGAAGAAGTGTGACACCAATCAGGGCCTGGAGGACTGGAATTGCCCAACTACTTCAACATACCATAACCAACAAAAATGGGTCACAACTCCTGTAGCTCTGTCGGCTTCGAGGAGATTCCTGTGTTAGGTACACCTACAGCTCATCCCTTGGCAGTAGTACTGTAGATTACACTGACCTCAACCCAGAGACTATCAGAGCATTCAGTCAGACCACCAACACCCCTATCAGGTCACAGCAAAATCCCAATCTACCTGAACAGAGCAATACTCAATACACAATCATGAGGCATCAAAGCCAAAGGAACTGCACAATATTAAGAAATGCTATAGATGGAAGGAAAGTAGTGTAGAAACCTACTAAAAACAATTAGGCAACAACAAATTCAATCCCTTTTAGACAACTTCCTGGACAAAACATTTCACTGTAATAGTGAAGGTGTAAACTTGGCAGTAGAAAGCCTAAACAGTATGTTTGACCATTCAACTTCCCTATCAAATCTAAAAAGAGTTATATATCCAAAACAGATGTATGGATAAACCACTTCAATTATCTTTTTGACTCTATAACAAAGTACAAACAGCAAAAACATATACATGATCATTTAACAATTCTTAGAATCAGCTATTAAAGACTACCAGAACCCACTGGATTCTCTGATCACATTGAATGAACTACAGGACAAAATAAGAACTCTCAAACCCAAAAAGGCCTGTGGTGTTGATGGTATCAAACATGAAATGATCAAATATACAGACCACAAATTCCAATTGGCTAAACTCTTTAACATCATCCTCAGCTCTGGCATCTTCCCCAATATTTGGAACCTATGACTGATCACCCCTATCCACAAAAGTAGAGACAAATTTGACCCCAATAACTACTGTGGGATATGCGTCAACAGCAACCTTCAGAAAATCCTCTGCATTATCATTAACAGCAGACTTGTACATTTCCTCAGTGAAAACAATGTACTGAGCAAATGTCAAATTGGCTTTTTAACAAATTACTGTACAACAGACCACATATTTACCCTGCACACCCTAATTGACAACCAAACAAAACAAAGGCAAAGTCTTCTCATGCGTTGTTGATTTCAAAAAAGCTTTTGACTCAATTTGGCATGAGGGTCTGCTAAACAAATGGATGGAAAGTGGTGTTGGGGGAAATACATACGACATAAAATCCTTGTACACAAACTAGTGTGCGATTCAAATAGGCAAACAAACACATTTCTTTACACAGGGCCGGGGGGTGAGAAAGGGATGCAGGTTAAGCCCCACCCTCTTCAACATATATATCAACAAATCGGCAAGGGCATTAGAACAGTCTGCAGCACCCGGCCTCACCCTACTAGAATCTGAAGTCAAATGTCTACTGTTTGCTGATAATCTGGTGCTTCTGTCCCAAGCCAAGGAGGGCCTACAGCAGCACGTAGATCTTCTGCACAGATTCGGTCAGACCTAGGCCCTGACAGTAGATCTCAGTAAGACAAAAATTATGGTGTTCCAAAAAATGTCCAGTTGTCAGGACCACAAATACAAATTCCGTCTAGACACCGTTGTCCTAGAGCACACAAAAAACGATACATACCTTGGCCTAAACAACAGGGCTCCTGAATGGCACAGCGGTCTAAGGCACTTGCATCTCAGTGCAAGAGGCGTCACTACAGTCCCTGGTTCGAATTATATAAAAATATATATTCTATACAGGCTGTATCACATCCGGCTGTGATTGGTCCCATAGGGCGGTGTCGTCCGGGTTTGACCAGGGTTGACCAGGGTTAAGTCGTCATTGTGAATAATAATTTGTTCTTAACTGACTTGCCTAGATAAAGGTTAAATAAAAATATATATAAAAGAAATAGCAGCGTGAACAGACCATGGCTCGGATGGTTGATGTCCTTGATGATCTTTTTGGCCTTCCTCTGACATCGGGTGCTGTAGGTGTCCTGGAGGGCAGGCAGTGTGTCCCCGGTGATGCGTTGGGCAGAACGCACTACCCTCTGGAGAATCCTGCGGTTGCAGGCGATGCAGTTGCCGTACCAGGCGAAGAAACAGCCCAACAGGATGCTCTCAATTGTGAATCTGTAAAAGTTTGCGAGGGTCTTGGGGGCCAAGCCAAATTTCTTCAGTCTCCTATCTCTGTGGGTGGACCATTTCAGTTTGTCTGTGATGTGTACACCAAGGAACTTGAAGCTTTCCCCCTTCTATATATTATTCTCCACTGCAGTCCTGTTGTTATCCTGTTGTTGTGGATAGGGGAATGCTCCCTCTGCTGTTTCCTGAAGTTCACAATCAGCTCCTTCATTTTGTTGACATTCCCTGGCACTCTGCCAGGGCCCTCACCTCCTCCCTGTAGGCTGCCTAGTCATTGTTGGTGATTAGGCTTACTACAGTTGTGTCTTCTGCAAACTTGATGATTTGAGTTGAAGGTATGCATGGCCACACAGTCATGGGTTAACAGGGAGTATAGGAGGGGGCTAAGCATGCACCCTTGTGGGGCGCCTATGTTGAGGATCAGCGAAGTGGAAGTGTTGTTTCCTACCTTCACCACTGGTGGCAGCCCATCAGGAAGTCCAGGACTCAGTTGCACAGGTCGGGGTTCAGACCCAGGGCCCAAAGCTTAATGGAGAGGTTGGAGGGTACTATGGTGTTGAAGGCTGAGCTATAGTCACTGAACAGTATTCTTAAGTAGGGATTCCTCTTGTCCAGAGGGGATAGGGCATTGCGATTGCATCGTCTGTGGATCTATTGGTGTGGTTAAGAAATTGAAGTGGGTCTAGGGTGTCAGGTAAGGTAGGGGTGACATAACTAGCCTCTCAACTAGCCTCTCAAAGCACTTCATTGATGACAGAAGTGAGTGTTACAAGCCGATAGTCATTTAGTTCAGTTACCTTTGCTTTCTTGGGTACAGGAACAATGGTGGACATCTTGAAGCAAGTGGGGACAACAGACTGGGATAGGGAGAGATTGAATATTTCCATAAACACTCCAGCCAGCTGGTCTGCGCATGCTCTGAGGACACGGCTAGGGATGCCGTCTGGACCGGAAGCCTTGTGAAGGTTAATTAATACGCTTAAATGTCTTGCTCACGTCAGCCACAGAGAACGAGAGACCACAGTCCTTGGGAGCGGGTGGTGTCGGTGGCACTGTGTCATCCTCAAAGGGGACAAATAAGATGTTTAGCTTGTTTGGGAGCAATACGTCGGTGTCCGACTTGGCTGGTTTTCCCTTTGTAATCCGTGATTGTCTGTAGACCCTGCCACGTAAGTATCGTGTCTGAGCAGTTGAATTGCAACTCCACTTTGTCTCTGTACTGATGTTTTGCCTGTTTGATTTCCTTATGGAGGGAATAACTACACTGTTTATATTCAACAATATTTCCAGTCCCCTTGCCATGGTTAAATGCTGTGGTTCGCTCTTTCAGTTTTGTGCAAATGCTGCCTTCTATCCACAGTTTCTGGTTTGGGTAGGTTTTAATATTCACAGTGGGAACATCCCCTATACACTTCCTGATGAACTCAATCACAATGTCCGTGTATACGTTAATGTTATTTTCAGAGACTACCCAGTCTGCGTGATCAAACAATCTTGAAGCATGGATTTCAAGTGGTCAGACCAGCGTTGAATAGACCTAAGCATGGATACTTCCTGTTTGAGTTTTTGCCTATAGGAAGGGAGAAGCAAAATGGGTCGTGATCTAATTTGCCGAAAGGAGGGCGGGGGAGGGCCTTGTAGGCATTTCGAAAGGGGAGGAGCAGTGGTTGAGTGTTTTGCCAGAGCGAATACTACAGTCAATGTGTTGATAGAACTTCGGGAGCGTTTTCTTCCGATTTGCTTTGTTAATATCTCCAGCTACAATAAATGCGGCCTCAGGATATGTGGTTTCCAGTTTGCATAAAGTTCAGTGTAGTTCCTTGAGGGCCGTCGTGGTATCGGCTTGAGGGTGAATATACACGGGAATCCTGGGATATTCTTTTGTATATTATTGCTGTGAGAGCGAGAGCTAGCATGCACTAATTGTAATGGACACATTAGCTTCCTGCTTATTCACAGTTATTTCCATTCTAACAGACAAATGACCAATCTACAGCCATCAACATCCTGTTGTCCTGCACATCTAATGTGCTTCCTTGTGTCTATCGTCAGAATAAACACCAATCAACTGGGCTCACAGTCCTTTCTTTAAAAACACAACCCAAGATTAACGAAGTACGATCCACTGGTGCCCAGAACAGTCTTCTTGTCTTCACTGGACAGCGGTTACACATGCCCATGACTGGCGGCAGACTCAACAACAGCGATTGAATAGTTGTGAGAATCGGTTCATTGACAGAGAAATCAGATTGAAACCCGTGGCAGTGATTCTCGGCAGGGCGGGGGAATGTTGATACATTTACAAGGAATGTGGAATGTGATGAGTCACTGAGTCAGCTGAGTTTAGGCCATCCACATCCACACCAGATCAAATCAGTGTCTTTTTACACTGACCACTGGGTCTCTGGTCACAACATTCAGGTAAACTGCTCATAGCTCAGACATGGGAAAAAGCATGCCCATCTACTCTCCAAGAACTACTGCAGTGAAGTGAATGTGTGTGCGTGCAGCTTGAACAGTGAAGTGAATGTGATATGCCTCCTTTCTCACAGATGGAGGGAGAGGGGGAAGCGGTCAGATGAGGGAGTGGGACACAGAGCTGGAGGGAAAGGGAAATGTGGGGGACATCCTTCCTCACAATGACTGATTTAATATGATGACCTTAGACCTGATTATAGAGCAAGGCTGCTGGTCAGGACACCTCCCATCCATCGCCATACAGGAACATTCATTCTACTGTACAATTTAATTCTGATCTGATTTGTATTTGAGATGTGTTGATACATTTACATTTACATGTAAGTCATTTAGCAGACGCTCTTATCCAGAGCAACTTACAAATGAGTGCATTCCCCTTATGACATCCATAGCACAGTGGAGTTGTGTTGATACGTAGCACAGTGGAGATGTGTTGATACGTAGCAGAGTGGAGATGTGTTGAGATACGTAGCACAGTGGAGATGTGTTGAGATACGTAGCACAGTGGAGATGTGTTGAGATGCGTAGCACAGTGGAGATGTGTTGAGATGCGTAGCACAGTGGAGATGTGTTGAGATGCGTAGCACAGTGGAGATGTGTTGAGATGCGTAGCACAGTGGAGATGTGTTGAGATGCGTAGCACAGTGGAGATGTGTTGAGATGCGTAGCACAGTGGAGATGTGTTGAGATGCGTAGCACAGTGGAGATGTGTTGAGATGCGTAGCACAGTGGAGATGTGTTGAGATGCGTAGCACAGTGGAGATGTGTTGAGATGCGTAGCACAGTGGAGATGTGTTGAGATACGTAGCACAGTGGAGATGTGTTGATACGTAGCACAGTGGAGATGTGTTGAGATGCGTAGCACAGTGGAGATGTGTTGAGATACGTAGCACAGTGGAGATGTGTTGAGATGCGTAGCACAGTGGAGATGTGTTGAGATGCGTAGCACAATGGAGATGTGTTGAGATGCGTAGCACAGTGGAGATGTGTTGATACGTAGCACAGTGGAGATGTGTTGATATGTAGCACAGTGGAGATGTGTTGATACGTAGCACAGTGGAGATGTGTTGAGATACGTAGCACAGTGGAGATGTGTTGAGATACGTAGCACAGTGGAGATGTGTTGATACGTAGCACAGTGGAGATGTGTTGAGATACGTAGCACAGTGGAGATGTGTTGAGATACGTAGCACAGTGGAGATGTGTTGATACGTAGCACAGTGGAGATGTGTTGATACGTAGCACAGTGGAGATGTGTTGATATGTAGCACAGTGGAGATGTGTTGAAACGTAGCACAGTGGAGATGTGTTGATATGTAGCACAGTGGAGATGTGTTGAGATGCGTAGCACAGTGGAGATGTGTTGAAATGCGTAGCACAGTGGAGATGTGTTGAGATGCGTAGCACAGTGGAGATGTGTTGATACGTAGCACAGTGGAGATGTGTTGAGATGCGTAGCACAGTGGAGATGTGTTGAGATACGTAGCACAGTGGAGATGTGTTGAGAAGCGTAGCACAGTGGAGATGTGTTGATACGTAGCACAGTGGAGATGTGTTGATACATAGCACAGTGGAGATGTGTTGATACGTAGCACAGTGGAGATGTGTTGATACGTAGCACAGTGGAGATGTGTTGATATGTAGCACAGTGGAGATGTGTTGAGATGCGTAGCACAGTGGAGATGTGTTGAGATGCGTAGCACAGTGGAGATGTGTTGAGATGGAGATGTGTTGAGATGCAGCACAGTGGAGATGTGTTGATACGTAGCACAGTGGAGATGTGTTGAGATGCGTAGCACAGTGGAGATGTGCTGAGATACGTAGCACAGTGGAGATGTGTTGAGATACGTAGCACAGTGGAGATGTGTTGAGAAGCGTAGCACAGTGGAGATGTGTTGAGATGCGTAGCACAGTGGAGATGTGTTGAGATGCGTAGCACAGTGGAGATGTGTTGATACGTAGCACAGTGGAGATGTGTTGAGAAGCGTAGCACAGTGGAGATGTGTTGAGATGCGTAGCACAGTGGAGATGTGTTGATACGTAGCACAGTGGAGATGTGTTGATACGTAGCACTGTGGAGATGTGTTGATATGTAGCACAGTGGAGATGTGTTGAGATGCGTAGCACAGTGGAGATGTGTTGATATGTAGCACAGTGGAGATGTGTTGAGATGCGTAGCACAGTGGAGATGTGTTGAGATGCGTAGCACAGTGGAGATGTGTTGAGATGCGTAGCACAGTGGAGATGTGTTGAGATGCGTAGCACAGTGGAGATGTGTTGATACGTAGCACAGTGGAGATGTGTTGAGATGCGTAGCACAGTGGAGATGTGCTGAGATACGTAGCACAGTGGAGATGTGTTGAGATACGTAGCACAGTGGAGATGTGTTGAGATGCGTAGCACAGTGGAGATGTGTTGAGATGCGTAGCACAGTGGAGATGTGTTGATACGTAGCACAGTGGAGATGTGTTGAGATGCGTAGCACAGTGGAGATGTGCTGAGATACGTAGCACAGTGGAGATGTGTTGAGATACGTAGCACAGTGGAGATGTGTTGAGATGCGTAGCACAGTGGAGCAGGATGCATCACTGAACACTGTGGTAAATGTTTATGGTTTAATTTCTTCTCACTGAAAGTGTCCTGGTTGCTGATTTTATAATGCAACACCAAATAATAGTGCTGCTGGTTGATGAATGAATGTCCTTCATTCTTCATACAACTCATTACAAAGGAGGTTTCTCACACAAACAGCCTTATAATCATGTACTTTCATTCGTAGGTCTATTTCCATGCAGGAAGCTTCACAGCAAGAGCATCTGGCTTACATACACATTAGGGAAGCTTTTCTGACACCATCAGAGAAGAGCCAGATATGGTTTATGACTATAATGGCATGATGAACTAACTAGGGATGGGGATGGATACCTAGAGGGGATTTGTTAGAGGAAGAGAAGTTAATTTACGATTCAAATACAATATTTCCGGTGCAGATTTACAGCACTGCTGAGCTTCAAAGTGTTGAAACAGATGTATACAACTTTCCAGGGGGCAGCAATGGTATGGAGGATGTGTGTGTGTGTGTTCTGCTAAGAGGGTGGCTTAGCTTGACAGACTCATGGACTGACCAGTAAGAACCTTTGGTTAGGTTATGAATCATACAGTACACCAGTAAATGTACATTTATAATGGATGACTCAAACATACACGTGAAAATACATCAGAAATCCTATACGACCTACACGACTGCTTAGTGAGTTCATTGTGTAGATGCATAGATACACCATATTTTTCTGTGACCACATGTATTGACTTCTTAGAGACAATGTAAGTCAAGTAAAAAACAACACACACACACTCCCGACAAAAAACAGTAAAATAAAACATTCAGTCAGGCAACTGGTATCATATGAATACACACAACCTACAGTAAGTAAGCTGGTATCATAGGAACGCACACAACCTACAGTAAGTAAGCTGGTATCATATGAACACACACAACCTACAGTAAGTAAGCTGGTATCATATGAACACACACAACCTACAGTAAGTAAGCTGGTATCATATGAACACACACAACCTACAGTAAGTAAGCTGGTATCATATGAACACACACAACCTATAGTAAGTAAGCTGGTATCATATGAACGCGCACAACCTACAGTAAGCTGGTATCATAGGAACGCACATAACCTACAGTAAGCTGGTATCATATGAACACACACAACCTACAGTAAGTAAGCTGGTATCATATGAACACACACAACCTACAGTAAGTAAGCTGGTATCATATGAACACACACAACCTATAGTAAGTAAGCTGGTATCATATGATCGCACATAACCTACAGTAAGCTGGTATCATAGGAACGCACATAACCTACAGTAAGCTGGTATCATAGGAACGCACATAACCTACAGTAAGCTGGTATCATAGGAACGCACATAACCTACAGTAAGCTGGTATCATAGGAACGCACATAACCTACAGTAAGCTGGTATCATAGGAACGCACATAACCTACAGTAAGCTGGTATCATATGAACGCGCACAACCTATAGTAAGCTGGTATCATAGGAACGCGCATAACCTACAGTAAGCTGGTATCATAGGAACGCACATAACCTACAGTAAGCTGGTATCATATGAAAGCACATAACCTACAGTAAGCTGGTATCATATGAACGCACACAACCTACAGTAAGCTGGTATCATATGAACGCACATAACCTACAGTAAGCTGGTATCATATGAACGCACACAACCTACAGTAAGCTGGTATCATATGAACGCATCATACAACCTACAGTAAGCAACCTACAGTAAGCTGGTATCATATGAACGCACATAACCTACAGTAAGCTGGTATCATATGAACGCACATAACCTACAGTAAGCTGGTATCATAGGAACGCACATAACCTACAGTAAGCTGGTATCATAGGAACGCACATAACCTACAGTAAGCTGGTATCATAGGAACGCACATAACCTACAGTAAGCTGGTATCATATGAACACACACAACCTATAGTAAGTAAGCTGGTATCATATGATCGCACATAACCTACAGTAAGCTGGTATCATAGGAACGCACATAACCTACAGTAAGCTGGTATCATAGGAACGCACATAACCTACAGTAAGATGGTATCATAGGAACGCACATAACCTACAGTAAGCTGGTATCATAGGAACGCACATAACCTACAGTAAGCTGGTATCATAGGAACGCACATAACCTACAGTAAGCTGGTATCATATGAACGCGCACAACCTATAGTAATGCTGGTATCATAGGAACGTGCATAACCTACAGTAAGCTGGTATCATAGGAACGCACATAACCTACAGTAAGCTGGTATCATATGAAAGCACATAACCTACAGTAAGCTGGTATCATATGAACGCACACAACCTACAGTAAGCTGGTATCATATGAACGCACATAACCTACAGTAAGCTGGTATCATATGAACGCACACAACCTACAGTAAGCTGGTATCATATGAACGCACACAACCTACAGTAAGCTGGTATCATATGAACGCACATAACCTACAGTAAGCTGGTATCATATGAACACACACAACCTACAGTAAGTAAGCTGGTATCATATGAACACACACAACCTACAGTAAGCTGGTATCATAGGAACGCACACAACCTACAGTAAGCTGGTATCATAGGAACGCACACAACCTACAGTAAGCTGGTATCATAGGAACGCACACAACCTACAGTAAGCTGGTATCATAGGAAAGCACATAACCTACAGTATGTAATGGGAAAATTTGTGGATTTTTAGGAAATTAGCTTTAAAACTGCAAAATGTTCTCTCTGCCAACGAGGGGTGTGAACAGTTTGGGGTCGCATAGGTTGCAAGGTGGGAGTTTGTTACTACACCAATAAATGATGATATCTATTCCGACCTTTTCCACCTAGGAAATGATTCTGACTGGACCTTCTCAAATAGTACATGAGTAGTCCTGCTCCACAGTGCATTCTGAAAGTATTCACACGCATTCCCCTTTTCCACATTTGAATGTTACAACCTTATTCTAAAATGGATCAAATAAATAAATATTTTATCCATCTACACACGGTTGTCAGTGCATGCCAGAGCAAAAACCAAGCCATAAAGTAGGAGGAAATGTCTGTAGAGATCCGAGACAGGATTGTGTCAAGGCACAGAACTGGGGAAGGGTACCAAAAAAATGTCTGCAGGATTGAAAGTCCCCAAGAACACAGTGGCCTCATCATTCTTAAATGGAAGCAGTTTAGAACCACCAGGACTCTTCCTAGAGCTGGCCAAACTGAGCAATCGGTGGAGAAGAGCCTTGGTCAGGGAGGTAACCAAGAACCCAATGATCACCCTGACAGAGCTCCAGAGTTCCTCTGTGGAGATGGGAGAACCTTCCAGAAGGACAACCATCTCTGCAGCACTCCACCAATCAGGCCTTTATGGTAGAGTGGCCAGACAGAAGCAACTCCTCAGTAAAAGGCTTGGAGTTCGCCAAAAGGCACCTAAAGACTGTCAGACCATGAGAAACAGGATTCAATGGTCTGATGAAACCATGATTGAACTATTTTGCCTGAATGCCAAGTGTCATATCTGGAGGAAACCTTCCACCATCCCTACGGTGAAGCATGGTGGTGACAGCATCATGCTGTGGGGATGTTTTTCAGCGGCAGGGACTGGGAATCTAGTCATGATCGAGGGAAAGATGAACGGAGCAAAGTAAAGAAAGATCCTTGACGAAAACCTGCTCCAGAGCGCTCAGGACCTTAAACTGGGGGCGGAGCTTCACCTTCCAACGGGACAATGACCCTAAGCACACAGCCAAGACAACACAGGATTGGCTTCGGGACAAGTCTCCGAATGTCCTTGAGTAGAACAGCCAGAGACACTGATTAATTAACAATGAAGACACTAATAGTTTTGCTGATGAAATGAGACGGGGGAGAAGGATCAAGGAAGAGAGAAGGGGAATGAGAGCGAGAACTCAAAATTATATCTTAACTGGTTTTATTCTGTTTTCATTCAGATGTTTTGGATCTGCAGTCAACAGACAATCTGTGTCGTGCCGGGGAGCAGGTAGCCTACAAGTAGCCTTGCTGGTTAAGAACATTGGGCCAGTAACCAAAAGGTCAGTGGTTTGAATCCACAAGTGAAATGGGTGAAAAATCTGTCTACTATTGAGCAAGGCACTTAACCCTAAGTCACTCTGGATAAGATCATCTGTCAAATGCCAACATAGATAAGATGCTGTAATGTGGATAAACACATACTTTTTTAAAGGATAAAACACGGGACAACCATGACAAAGTTCCCGGATGAATGAAATCATTAGACCCTAAGTATTGACTGACTGTCTTGTCTCATGACGCCTGCCACTCTGAAATGGTGCACCACCTTGGAGCGACTTTACAATATTCAGCTGATGAGGGAATACTGCCCTCTAATGTTCAGAAACTGAAAGTGGCTGTAGAAATGTTCTACTTACCGCTAGGTGGCGTCGCTTGACAGCCCTTTGAAAATTCCTTTATCCAATTTACGGTAAACGGAAATGACTTGTAGTATGGAATGGGAGTTACAGCTTCCGTTGTCTGAGGGCGTTTTTTCAAGCTTAGCACCAGAGATTTTTGGGGTGGTGGCTGCTTGGTTTATAAGTTTGGAGCTCCACCAAGTTATTTGAGGACACTGATTTGAAGGAATTCTCCTCATTTCTAACCTATCGCAATTTGGGCTCTCCAATCCAGGCTTCAAACCTTGTTTTTCTCCTTTTTGGGAAAACAAGTTCACGCATCAAAAGAGTGGTTTACCAGCTGACCAATAAGCTACAATTTGAGCTAGCTACTGTAGCTTGATAGCTGAGAGAGGCGTCGATGCAGGCCATCAAGTGTGTTGTAGTGGGGGACGGGTAAGTTAAACCTACATTTATGTAGCTAGTTAGGTATGTTTTTATAAAATGACGTCTTACAATATATCTAGAATACATTGTCAAAGTGATTTGTTTCTAGTAGCCCACAGTTTGAGCGTTGGCTTACTAATTGGTGACAACTGTCAGTTTCCAACACTAACGTTAGCTAATTAGCGTCAGCTAAGTTAGCTTGCTAACATCAGACTGCAAACTTGTTGTGGCATACTAACTAATTGTTACTTTACGGTAACTGTTATGCATTCTCGTTTGCTGTTAGGACCACACGTTTCTTGTTAGGTTAAAATGAGTAGTGGCTAGCGAGTGAGACAAAGCCGGGAATGGAGCGATACATACAGCGATGTACTGTTATGAGAAATGATCCATTCCCAGCAACCCTTTAGTGTCCGTCCTATCATTCCACTTACTTCTTGTTACCGCCTTGCCTTGTATTATGATAAGTGACAATTTGCTACACCATTGGGTTTTGGATAATTTTCTTCCCTTTGCTTTAGATAGCTTCATACACTACTTACTATATCTCTTTAATTTAAATATGTCTGGAAAAGAGTAGTTTAACTGCCTGTTGTTAATGAACTCCACCATCAACATTATTTAGAACATAGGGACATAGTGCCATGCTTTGTCAATGCTGGTACCATGTCCTAAATAAGGTTGATGGTGGAGCTCATTAACAGGAAGTTAACTACTCTTTTCCAGACATATTTAAATTAAAGGGCTATAGTAAGTAGTGTATGAAGCTTTCTAAAGAAACTAAGAGGTTCTGATAAATATCTGCTAGATAGTGGGTCATCTTCTCAAGTCTTCATAATATGTCCCTATTGTAGAGCGAAACTCCAACATTGGATCACTACGGGATAATAGGGATGCACGAATTATCGGTGAACATATCGGAATCGGACGATATGAGCTAAAAATGGCAACATCGGTATCGGCCGACGTCTAGTTTAACGTCGAGGTGAATTTGCAGGTTGCCTTAAATAGAAGTCTGTGATTGACAGTGATGCAAATTAATACAAATCGTAGAATTATGCCTTATTTTTAAGGCTAACCGTGAGGTCCACTATTGTGGCTAGCTTCACATAGATGGGTCAGACCATTAATCAAATAAGAACTGTCTTATAAATGATTGTTATTTTAGATGACACCTAGCTATATAGTTGGCAAACTATAGCTACTGAAACAGATTATGTCGTTTTGCTATGTTTTTGGGGAAGAACATGGTTTGCATCCATGAGCTAACCGGCTCTTTTTTTTTAATGACCAGCACTGTAGGTGTGTGAGACAAATTTACCAGATTCATAGCATACGTATCGATGAATCTTTTTGACATATGAATGAGTGTAATCAATGTGTAAACTTAATGAACGTGTTAAATGTATGTGACGTGCAGTCATATTCAAGTCCTGATTGGTCAACAAGCTTATTTCAAATCAAATACAAGTTTATTTGTCACGTGCGCTGAATACAGCAGGTGTAGACCTTACAGTGAAATGCTTACTTACAGACTCGAACCAATAGTACTAAAAAAGGTATTAGGTGAACAATGGGTAGGTTAAGAAATAAAACAGTAAAAAGACAGGCTATATACAGTAGTGAGGCTATAAAAGTAGTGAAGCTACATACAGACACCGGTTAGTCAGGCGGATTGATGTAGTATGTACATGTAAATATGGTTAAAGTGACTATGCATATATGATGAACAGAGAGTAGCAGTAGCCTTGACACGTTAAATAGTATATTTTTTGACACGCAAAGACCCAAACGACGTTCTGTAGAAATCCTGTTTGAGAATGAAACGACTGAACAAATGAACAACGAAACGGCACAGCAAGTAAGTGAAAAAGGTTTTGATTGTTTTACTGCTAATGGGGGACATGTATGCGAGCAAAATAACTTTTTGGTCAGTGTGTGTGTAACCTAAATTAGGCAAGTCAGTTAAGAACAAATTCTTATTTACAATAACAGCCTACCCTGGCCAAACCCAGGCGATGCCTGGCCAATTAGGCGCCGCCCTATGGGACTCGAAATCACGGCCAGATGTGATGCAGCCTGGATTCAACTAGGGACTGTAGTGACACCTCTTGCACTGAAATGCAGTGCCATAGATCACTGCGCGTTTGTGTGATAACTTTCCCTGCTTGTTTTGTTTTTTTGGCAAGGAAAATATCCGTTTCTGCCAAAAATGTCATATCGGTGGATCACTACTTGATAATGCAGACATTTATTCATAGTTTAACTCATTGTCTCAAGTTGGCCAGTTAAACCCCTCCAAGTTCTCCTTTCAGTTTTGAAATTGACATAAACAAAACTAAAGTTGTTTATTTCTTCTCCTTATCCCTCCATCTCTCGTTTTCTCCTCCAGAGCTGTGGGTAAAACATGCCTGCTCATCAGCTACACCACCAATGCGTTCCCCGGGGAATATATACCCACAGTGTAAGTGCTCACTCTCTCACACTCTCTCTCACTCCGCAGCAGGTCTTACAAATGGCATGGAGTTTTGTCAGCAAAAGAAATGCTGTGCCAGGGTCTAAGTTATAATGCTTAACCCTTCTCCCCTACACTAGAAACATAGTGCTGCATGTTCATGAGGTGTGGTTTTAATTTTTTCCTGTTGAATCAGGAAATTATATATTTAGCCTGTAGAATCATTGACATTTACTGGTTGCCATTATTTCCTGGTTGTGTGCTAATCACTTCCCTGATGTCATTGTGGCGTAACAATATGCATCTCTCTCTGCAGCTTTGACAACTACTCTGCCAATGTGATGGTTGATGGGAAACCAGTGAATCTGGGTCTATGGGATACAGCAGGACAGGAAGACTACGACAGACTCCGACCACTGTCCTATCCACAGACGGTAAAAAAACAGGAGAAATGTACTGTTGTCACTAGTGTCATAATTAGTGACATAATTAGTGACTATCTTCATTTCTATCAGTGCATTGCTGTCAGCGGGCGTAAAGCATCAATTCATACAACGAGTAGGCAACTAGATTCAGCCGCGGGTTGATTTGTCGCAGTGGATGGTTCGGGAGTTCATAAACTCTGTCTGTGTGGTTAATTTGTACCATTAACTATAGTAATTTCTACACTGAAAATTGAGCAATGCTAAGCCCAAAAATAGTGTGTTTGAAAATAACAATTTCATACCTTGATTTACATTGAGACACAATCACTTCTCTTTTATTTGTGGGAATACTTGGGAACAGACTGCCTAAATTTGTAGTTTTCAGCTGAATTCCTGGTGTTAGCTGAATATCCCCCTCAAAAACATTGTTTGCGTTCCGGTTTTGACAACATTGTGAACAATTTAACGCAAGTTATTCAGGGCGTTGGGGAAAGGCATATTGCATTGTTGCCAACATTGAGCATTTATTATGTTAGTCTGCATGTATGGGGATGAGAGTACAGTCCTCTGCCCATAGTACCTAAACAATGTCTGGAGCAGGCATTAAGTGAAAGAGTGCTCTGTCTGCCCCTTTGTCTGCCCTCATTCTGGGCTCTGACTCCTCCCATCAATTGACAGTGGTCAGTGTTCAGGGAAACTTTGTCCTAGATTGAGGACTGGTTCATAAACTCTGTCTGTGTGGTTAATTTGTACCATTCATCATCTCCATGAATTGCAACTCAGTTTTTCATGGTGGATCTTATATAAATTATGCTGTTTGTTTCCTCTCAACAGGATGTGTTCTTGATTTGCTTCTCCCTCGTGAGTCCTGCCTCCTTTGAAAATGTCCGTGCCAAGGTGAGCCATAGCCTTGGCTTTGTTTATCTAGTTCTGTTATAACTTAATGCTTTATCATCAAGGTCATTGCTTGAAAGGGTGGATTTTATCCACATACCCAAAACAACTGATGTATTGACTTGATAGGTAGGCCTCTTACAGTAATATCCTGATCCTATCCTGACTGACTTGTCCATGTCCTCCGTAGTGGTACCCAGAGGTGAGACACCACTGCCCCAACACCCCCATCATCCTGGTGGGCACCAAGCTGGATCTGAGAGACGACAAGGACACCATCGAGAAGCTGAAGGAGAAGAAACTCACCCCCATCACCTACCCCCAGGGCCTGGCCATGGCCAAAGAGATTGGTTAGTTTACTGATGGTACTTAGTCTTGTCCAGGGGGTTACTGTACATCAAGGTGCCTCAGTACAGAAACAGGAGAGGGGCTAGTGTCCTGTCCAGGGGGGTACTGTAAATCAAGGTGCCTCAGTACAGAAACAGGAGAGGGGCTAGTGTCCTGTCCAGGGGGGTACTGTAAATCAAGGTGCCTCAGTACAGAAACAGGAGAGGGGCTAGTGTCCTGTCCAGGGGGGTACTGTAAATCAAGGTGCCTCAGTACAGAAACAGGAGAGGGGCTAGTGTCCTGTCCAGGGGGGTACTGTAAATCAAGGTGCCTCAGTACAGAAACAGGAGAGGGGCTAGTGTCCTGTCCAGGGGGGTACTGTAAATCAAGGTGCCTCAGTACAGAAACAGGAGAGGGGCTAGTGTCCTGTCCAGGGGGGTACTGTAAATCAAGGTGCCTCAGTACAGAAACAGGAGAGGGGCTAGTGTCCTGTCCAGGGGGGTACTGTAAATCAAGGTGCCTCAGTACAGAAACAGGAGAGGGGCTAGTGTCCTGTCCAGGGGGGTACTGTACATCAAGGTGCCTCACTACAGAAACAGGAGAGGGGCTAGTGTCCTGTCCAGGGGGGTACTGTACATCAAGGTGCCTCACTACAGAAACAGGAGATGGGCTGTTCTGGCTCGGACAAGGCTTACTTAGTTCTTAGTAGTACTTTAGGGGCCAGTTTCCCGGACGTAGAGTAAGCCTATTACTGGACTACACAGCAATGTCAATGCAGTTTTTTCATAGCTTAACCTGGCTCCGCTCAGGGTAGTCATAGCTATTAGTCTATTTAGGATTTTAATGAATGAAATCCCTATTTGCTGTTATGTTGACTGCCAGCCTGTCTCTCTACAGGAGCAGTAAAGTACCTGGAATGCTCAGCCTTGACACAGCGTGGCCTTAAGACAGTATTTGACGAAGCCATCCGGGCGGTCCTGTGTCCCCCACCTGTCAAGAAGAGGAAGAGGAAGTGCTCACTACTCTAAATTCTGTAGACAGGAAGTAGGAAGTCACGCTGCAGTCTGAGCTCACCTATTGGTAATGAATAAGAGGGCGGGGGAGTGTCTTAGGAGGAAGGGGGAGGATTCTACAAAAACCATATGTATCCAGATATAATTTTTTTCTCTTTCACATTGTAATTGGTACATACTACTTAAATATGATTGATTTTATTATATGAAGCTTACAATGAACTCTTCTTCAGCTCTAGGAAGAAGGGGGTTGGACAAGCCCTACATGTTTTCCCCTACACTAAGAAATTCCTGCTGCCTTCAAAAATGTTCCCTTTTTTTATGTTCCTGGAAGGTAATACTAATTGCGCTTTTCAATTTCGGTCTCTTTCCACTCAGAGTCCATATTGTTTGTTTACAGACTTCAATGAATTGAGGTGTTGCCAAAATTCCTACTTCATATAACGGTCATCACTTTCTAGGAGCTCCGTGTACACTAAATGTCATGATTTCTTGTTTTTTCTCTTCTGTACAATGTTTGCGATCATAATTTGCTTAATCTTGACAAAACGGTTTATAGCTCAAGAGAAATCTAAATAAACAAATTCTAAGTGTTGTACTAGCTGTTAAGTTCTATAATCATACTCTTATGTAGATTTTGATCAATCATTTCTCCCCAGGTGAATGTTATCCACCTTGGAATACATTGTCAAAACAACTGATGTCAGTCATGGATAATAGCTATCACGTTATACCTAGGTGGATGTAAATGCATATTAGATCAATCCAAATCTCTACTTATTGTACTTGGTGCTCCCCCTTGGTCTGAGAAAAGATCCAGTATTTTGCATTCTTAAGGTGTCTAGACTAAGAATGCACCTGACCAGGTGTATAGGTGAACCTATTGGTCAGAAAGAGGATGGGGAATGGTTATTTTTATCAGACCAATTTAGATGGATCCCTCTTGTTGGATTAAACAACAGTTTCAAAACATGAGTGTTACTGTACATAAATACATCCATTGTATGAGTGTAGTCCGCCAGCTTTACACTCCAGACACCTGGTGCATCATTACCTTTTTCTTATAGGCCTTGTTTGTTTTTATGGTAGAATCTAGGCCTGTATTTGACATTATTCCCTTTTAACAGGTTCTGTCAGCAGTTGCCATCTGTCCAGTCCTTTAAAAAACGTATAGTACACGTGTGAAGAATCTGGAGTTTGTTTGCTACTCGAAAGGATGCCATTGACATGATGCTATGTAAACATTACTATTACTGTATCACTAAACTATTGTAATAGCGTTCAGAAGAAGACTGACCATGTCTTTGGTTTACAGTAGCTTCTAATGGCTGTATTTACAATATACAGTAGTTCAGTGGTTCAGTGCTCTTTATTTTTGACTGAGTGAGAGGCTGTTGCTCTGAGGTATTACCAGTGTACTAATGAATGGCACATTGAAAGAACTCTATTTTTGTTCTGCTTTTATTTGGACATGATAGTGGTTACTCTGCTGAATTTTTTTTTAAGCAAATAAATTCATTTAATCTCTGCCTGTTGTCAGCTTTAAGTTCTGTTGTGCGGCTGTAGGAATGTAAGCATTTTCCACCCACTCCCTTAACAGAACAGAAGGGTATACTACAAAACAAGATCAACTACTTAGCCAGCTAACTTAACTAAATATTCTGAAATCACTTTTTTTGGTTGAGTTTAAAATGGGCATGGTCTACTTAACTCCATAACTAAACATATCTATGTTTAGCTTTCTTTATGAACCAGAAAATAAACTATTTCTGATTGTTTATCAAGATTAGCTGGCTAACTAATTGATCCTGCTTTGTAGTAAACCCCCTCAGGTTGTATGTATTCAGATCCCTTGACTTTTTCCACATTTTGTTTTGTTACAGCCTTATTCTAAAATGAATTAAATTAGTTTTTAAATTGTAGCCAATATATAAAGTAAAATTAATACCATATTTACGTAACTAAATGAGACTTAAAATTGAGCTCCGGTGCATCCTGTTTCAATTGATCATCCTTGAGATGTTTCTACAACTTGATTGGAGTTCAACTGATTGGCCATGATTTGGAAAGGCATGCAACACAGTTAACAGTGCATGTCAGAGCATAAACCTGAGTTTGAAGGATTTGTCTGTAGAGCATGAGAGAGGAGTGAGTCATGGCACAGATCTGGGGAAGAGTACCAACAAAAATTATTCAGCATTGAAGGTCCCCAAGAACACAGTGGCCTCATTCTTAAATGGAAGAAGTTTGGAACCACCAAGACTCTTCCTAAGAGCTTTGGTGGATTGCTGCAATCAGGCCTTTATGGTAGAGTGGCCAGATGGAAGCCACTCCTCAGTAAAAGGTACATGACAGACCGCTTGGAGTTAGCCTAAAGGACTCTGACAACGAAAGGATTCTCTTGTCTGATGAAACCAATATTGATCTCCTTGGCCTGAATGCCAAGCGTCACAGGAAACCTGGCACCATCCGTACGGTGAGGCATGGTGGTGGCAGCATCATGCTGTTGGGATGTTATTCAGCGGCAGGGACTGGGAGACTAGTCAGGATCGAGGGAAAGATGTACAGAGATCCTTGATAACCTGCTCCAGGGCGCTCAGGACCTCAGACTGGAGCGAAGGTTCACTTTCCAGCAGGACAATGACCCTAAGCACACAGCCAAAACGATGCAGGAATGGCTTCATGACAAGTCTCAATGTTGAGTGGCCCAGCCCGAGCCTGGACTTGAACAACTCTGGAGAGCTCTGAAAATGCTGTGCAGCGACACTCTCCATCCAAACTGACAGAGAATAATGGCAGAACCTCCCCAAATACAGGTGTGCCAAACTTGTAGTGTCATTGTCTCTACCTTGCCCTTTGTGCTGCTGTCTGTGCCCAGTAGTGTTTGTAGCGCTGCAGTGTTGTCCTATTTTTAATCCCGTTGCCGCAGAAGGCTTTTTTGCCTTTTGGGAAGCTGTCCTTGTAGTAAGAATTTAACAGACTTGTCTTGTTAAAATTACCCAAATTGAGGCTGTAATCGCTGCGAATGTGCTGCAAAGGACAGAGTAAAGGGTCTGAATACATATTTCAATGTTAAAAAAATGTAATGAGCAAATGTTTCTAAAAACCCGTTTATGCTTTGACATTATGGTTGTCTATTTTCTGGGATCCTTTATTTCAGCTCATGAAATCAACACTTCACACATTGATATCTGAAGTCATGGCATAGTACTGTTTTCAGTCAGGAGTCTCACTTGCCTTTACCCACTGGTTCACTGGCCTGTCAGAGACCGACATCTGCCCCCCTTCACTAACCCTCAGTGTAACAGGACCTTGGGCGGACTGGGTACTCTTTCCTCCTGCTCCACACACATCCAATGTGATCCCTCTTCCATATTGTCTCGATCCAGAACCCATTGTCTGGAGGTAGGTACAATAGCTACAATACCAGTGGGTCTCTAAACCACCCAACAAACATTCCAACATTAGAACAAAAAGTTGACATAGCAAGTAAGTGTTTGCATGCACTCTGCAGCTGGAACAGGAATGTTATTTTTAACAGGACCTTACTACAAACGGGCTGGATCACTTCCGCGCTGTCCCATTTGGAAAACTTCCCATGCTATTTCAAAGCAACGTAATAATTCTTAAACCTCCGTGCTGTACAATGAGTGGCTCAGCCACGGTGGCCAAAACATTTGCTCAACAAGGGTGCAGAGTTTACATTTAGCTTTTGGATTCTCACGTCAGTGATAATCTCACTGTAAACTGATTCCTGCTTCGAGGCTGCGTTAAAACGCGCTACAGGACTTCAATGGGCATATTTAAATGCTGCCAAGACAGTTTGAGGACCCCCCAAAAACAAAAAATCCTCCATCTCAGGTTCTCAACCATTCTCTTGCATACAGTATTATACTGTACTAGTCTGACAATGGAAGAACACATTAAGCAAAAGAAACTCATGTTTATGTTTTATCACAAAACAAGAATGAATGACATAGCACATGGACATTAATCATTTTATTTGCATGTCCCTGACAAAAGTAAAATAGATACATGTACACAAAATGTCTCTTCCAAAGACAAAACATAATCCATCTCCCTGATATAGTCTCTCAGACTATCCAATACAAACAGAGCAGATAAGTAACCAGATCAGACCAGCAGTCTCTCAATGGCCATCTGGGTAGACTGGATCTGGGGCTTCAGCTGAGAACCCTCCTTGATGGTGACCGAGGTGGCGATGACCGGGCGGGAGACCCCACAGGCGCGCCCCAGGGCCTGTTTGGATCGCACAAACACATAGGGGACATTCTTGTCCTCGCAGAGCAGTGGCAGGTGGAGGATGATCTCCAGTGGCTCAGCATCAGCAGCCATCACAATGAACTCGGAGATACCACGGTTCAATGTCTTGGTGGCTGGAAGAGGGTAGACAAGATTCAAGGATTAATGACATGTCTTTGATAGATTAATAGTGCAGAATGAGACCCCCATGGATAACGTGTAGTGATTACGGTCGTAATCGGAGCAGAATTTGAAACATCTAATCAGTGGTCTGAGACCAAGCACACAACCTTCATTCAGGGGTAGACGTAACATAGTAAACAAATCTGGGACACTTAAATTAGTTTGATATGTTACATTGGTATCGTATGTATTCATTTGTGGATGTCCATCCATTTCATGCGATATATTAAGAATTTGCAATGCATATGTTACAAATTCCAATTAGTTGTGGCTAACATTAGCCAGGCTAAATGTTAAGGCTAAGAGTTAACCCAGTATTGGACTAAAGGAGAGCACGGTAATCCTTAAGACTTTCCCATCTGAAACAGTTCAAAACAGTTTGTGCATATATGACAATATTTCGTAACATTTGTTTGTTTCTTTAGGCTTCCAGCAAGCAGTTTGGAATTCTATACCCAGTCGTTGGTGACTGGTCAACAGTAGGGATTCGTCAATGAAGTGCTGTTATTTAGCAATATAAATTAGCATATAAACAAGTCTAGCTTGAGAAATACTGCACCAAACACCTTAGTTTGATGTAAAATTACATGACCAAGATGTCTGCAAAAAAAAATCAAAATGAATGAAAGATTTGAGTTTGATTAATTGCATTTTGAGGAAGTGTATACTGGCTAAGACATCTCAAGATGGACAAACAGTACCGTTGTCACTCAGTTTAAGCGAAAGTTGAATAAATGCAAGCACACTCGTTCGGTTCACATAACAGAGTTGGCCTAGGTGCCAGCCGAACCGTAGCATGCGGAAGCTTTTAGTCCAAGGATCTTACATTTTCAGTTTAAAGGGCGAATTGGCTCTTGGCCAACTTCTGGCCAACTTCTGGCCAACTTCTGGCCAACTTCTGGCCAACTTCTTTTGTGGATTTCAGATTTGAGGTGAATAATACTTGTTTGTTTTTTTTAATTGGTGAGGTTGAGAGTTTTTGAAAACAAATATCTAAAAAAAGAGATCGGAAGAAAATATATATATAAGACGACTGACTGCTATGCCAACTTGGGGAAATGTTATCATTTTATTTTTCAGCCAATATGAAAGATAAGGTCCCACAAGCGATGCGTGTTAATGTTCAGACCTGAGTGTCACGGCTATTAACAAAACTCTCCCCTAGAGTCATGATCAAGGGCTGGGTTTGGGGTAGTCATCATGCTAAGTAGTTGCAAAGGTCTAAAATGGTAGTAAGTAGTTGCCAAGCAGCTACAAAGTAGTTACTAAATACCTAAAGTTGTCAGCGATGCAATTCAAACGCACAACCTTTGGGTTGTTTCAAATGTCACATGTACAATTACAGTGGCATGCCTTTCATGCAAGTTCTAAACCCAACAATGCAGTAATCAATAACAATGTAAAACTCCAAATAATGTAAGGTAAAACTGTAATATTTGTGTTGTGGAGAAGTGACCAGGCAGGAGACGGGAGTACAGTTAGTTTTCGTTTAGTCAAAAACCCCTTGTGCTCTACAGTTCCCGGCATTCCAGTGCGCCAGTGCATTTCCTATTAGGTGTAGTAACGTAACACTGCCGTAATGCATTACTGCTTAGTAACAGCACAGTAACTAATATAAACAGATGTAGATCCCAGATACTACACTCATAACCATACTAAACGTAACATATACATATTATCGTGTACTGTGTTACGTCTAGTCTATGAGACCAGCTTGCCTGTACCATATAGCCAGATGTATTGGACGCTAGTGTAATGCTTATCGCAGAAAGGATAGGGTACATTTATTATCGATATATTACCAATTTGCTATTACTCATTGTGTCATATTCCCTTACCCTCATTGGCCCCTTTCCTCAACTGTTTGTAGTTGGAGGCTTGCTGAACGAGGTCCAGGATGGTTTTGGACAGTGTGGCGTCGGCCAGGGGGTAGGCCTTGGGATTCACTTCAGCTTCAGTCTGAAAAGAAACACAAAACAGTTAGATGTGGAAACTGACTGGCAGAGAACGAAACAACGCTATCCTTATCAATTAACTAGCTACGATACTAGCGGTATCCACCTACCGTTAGTTAGCTAGCAAGCCAACAAACAGGTAACTGACCATCTCGAATCCCACCGTACCTTCTCCGCTATGCAATCCGGTTTCCGAGCCGGTCACGGGTGCACCTCAGCCACACTCAAGGTACTAAACGACATCATAACCGCCATCGATAAAAGACAGTACTGTGCACCCGTCTTCATCGACCTTGCCAAGGCTTTCGACTCTGTCAATCACCATATTCTTATCGGCAGACTCAGTAGCCTCAGTTTTTCGGATGACTGCCTTGCCTGGTTTACCAATTACTTTGCAGACAGAGTTCAGTGTGTCAAATCGGAGGGCATGCTGTCCGGTCCTCTGGCAGTCTCTATGGGGGTGCCACAGGGTTCAATTCTCGGGCCGACTCTTTTCTCTGTATATATCAATGATGTTGCTCTTGCTGCAGGCGATTCCCTGATCCACCTCTACGCAGACGACACCATTGTATACACTTTCGGCCCTTCATTGGACACTGTGCTATCTAACCTCCAATCGAGCTTCAATGCCATACAACACTCCTTCCGTGGCCTCCAACTGCTCTTAAACGCTAGTAAAACCAAATGCATGCTTTTCAACCGATCGCTGCCTGCACCCGCATGCCCGACTAGCATCACCACACTGGATGGCTCCGACCTTGAATATGTGGACACCTATAAGTACCTAGGTGTCTGGCTAGACTGCAAACTCTCCTTCCAGACCCATATCAAACATCTCCAATCGAAAATCAAATCAAGAATCGGCTTTCTATTCCGCAACAAAGCCTCCTTCACTCACGCTGCCAAGCTTACCCTAGTAAAACTGACTATCCTACCGATCCTCGACTTCGGCGACGTCATCTACAAAATTGCTTCCAACACTCTACTCAGCAAACTGGATGCAGTTTATCACAGTGCCATCCGTTTTGTCACTAAAGCACCTTATATTACCCACCACTGCGACTTGTATGCTCTAGTCGGCTGGCCCTCACTACATATTCGTCGCCAGACCCACTGGCTTCAGGTCATCTACAAGGCCATGCTAGGCAAAGCTCCGCCTTATCTCAGCTCACTGGTCACGATGGCAACACCCATCCGTAGCACGCGCTCCAGCAGGTGTATCTCATTGATCATCCCTAAAGCCAACACCTCATTCGGCCGCCTTTTGTTCCAGTACTCTGCTGCCTGTGACTGGAACGAATTGCAAAAATCGCTGAAGTTGGAGACTTTTATCTCCCACACCAACTTCAAACATCAGCTAGCTGAGCAGCTAACCGATCACTGCAGCTGTACATAATCTATTGGTAAATAGCACACCCATTTTCACCTACCTCATCCCCAGTTTTTATTTATTTACTTTTCTGCTCTTTTGCACACCAATATCTCTACCTGTACATGATCATTTATCACTTCAGTGTTAATCTGCAATATTGTAATTATTCGCCTACCTCCTCATGCCTTTTGCACACATTGTATATAGACTCCCCTTTTTTTCTCTGTGTTATTGACTTGTTAATTGTTTATTCCATGTGTAACTCTGTGTTGTCTGTTCACACTGCTATGCTTTATCTTGGCCAGGTCGCAGTTGCAAATGAGAACCTGTTCTCAACTAGCCTACCTGGTTAAATAAAGGTGAAATAAAATAAAAAATAAATAAAGAAAGAAAAATCTAACCGAAGCAGTTTATTCAAACACTCACCATGATTATTTGTGTTTATTTCTGATATTTGTCCTCTCGGCGAACGCTTCACGGAGGACTATATAGCCTGCGATTGAGGTTTCGGTAAAACAAATTATTTCTGTTGATACGACCGTTTGTGTTCTCAAAAGCTCGAGGAACTTCTACATGAAACTACTTTGTAACAATAATAGCACAGCGGTAACATCACGTGTGTGAGATTGAGTGTGGAACGCATTCGTATACGAGGGCTCTGCTCGCTGAACTGGACAGGAAGTGCATTGTTTGAGCCCAAATTGTCCCGCCCACGTTCTTCTTTTTGCTTTGGTTTCGTTTCCACAGCCAGTAGTCACGGTTATTTTCAATGTAATTAAATTTGCATGTTGTGCATTTTCACGAAATGTGAAAAAAAATGTATAACCCTGCAGAACAGATAAAAAGTTGTTTAGTATATTTTAATTAAACGGTGTCCCCTTGGACGGTAGGTGGTGACGTGCATCAACAGCATTCGTTAGTGCACCAAAAAATCGAGGAAAAATGTGGCGCGCTGGGAACTCTGGGTAGGACTTCCTA
The DNA here is from genome assembly GCF_021184085.1 of Oncorhynchus gorbuscha. Classification (NCBI taxonomy): domain Eukaryota; kingdom Metazoa; phylum Chordata; class Actinopteri; order Salmoniformes; family Salmonidae; genus Oncorhynchus; species Oncorhynchus gorbuscha. Next base: position 94,061,512 of record NC_060178.1, read on the forward strand.
GGTCAGCCATATTTAATCGTCCTGGCTGAAGGATAGAGGGGAGATGAAGGGGATTCGGGGAATAAGTAAGCTGTCGGTAAGAACTCTTTTAACATTGTCATAAATCAACTATTCAGGAGACGGATTTTGGTTTCCGATAGTACTAAGAGATTGTATGGCTTGTTTGGCGAGAAAGGTGCCTGGAATAAGTAAGCTGTCGGTAAGAACTCTTTTAACATTGTCATAAATCAACTATTCAGGAGACGGATTTTGGTTTCCGATAGTACTAAGAGATTGTATGGCTTGTTTGGCGAGAAAGGTGCCTGCTCTACAAGCTGTGTAATGATGGCACTCGCTAGCATGCTTGCGCGGTCGCCAGCTGTCATTAGCACGACCCGTTAGATACATGGCCTGCTGATGTTGGATGAACCCAACCCCAACGCTTGGCAGTGGGTTAAAAGTTGTGGCTCTATATTAGAAGAAGAAGACAGCTACTCTATCCCCGCTGTCAAAGTGTTGTCAAATTCGTCTATCAGTCTGACCGATCAAAAGCTCAGATCATGCAGAGGATAACGGACGTTGGATGTGTCGACAAGCCTTTTGATTCTCCATCTAAAGTCAAATGTAGTGCATAGACGATGGTCATGTGCCCTCTACCTTGCACTATAATGCAAATAGCTGGCACGCACTGTCTTGTTAATTCATCAGGACATAACGTTACAAACTTACAGCCAAGTTTATCCTTGCTCAAGCTTCATCCTGCTCCAACATGGTGCATAATTATATTCTTTGATTTAGCACTTGCCATGACCCTCCTCCGCAGTCCTCCAAAACCAAAACAAATGAGTGGCAGGGCTGCACCTTTGAATGGAAACAGAACCTACGGAATGTCCCTTCTTATTCAACATTACAACATTTGAATATTATTATGCAGGTGTGCCCCCATAAGGTCCATCCACATCTGTCCAGCCAGCATTCAACCATCCTTCTCTGTCTATGATTCTTAATAATCTCATAGGTTCTCTCTATCCAGAGTCCAGACCCACCATAACACCCTAGTAGGATATGAAGTCACCTTGTATCTTTTCTGCATTACAGACAAGGCTTTACGCAGCCCAGGTGGCCCGTAAATTGGATGTCTCCGCGGAGCACGTAAAGTTTCAGCCGCAGGAGGTGCAGGTCAGTGGGTGTTGACATGTCTCTCCTCACAAAGACGCTTATATGCAGCCACCCGAACAGAGCAGCCCTTGACTCAGCCTCTGTCAGGTATCAAGGTCTCCACAGGGGCTGCCCATTCATACCAGGACGTCCATGTACAATGAGGCAAAAGAGTATTTGGTCAGCCACCAATTGTGCAAGTTATCCCACTTAAAAAGATGAGAGGCCTGTAATTTTCATCATGGGTACACTTCAACTATGACAAACAAAATGAGAAAAAAAATCCAGAAAATCACACTAGGATTTTTAATGAATTTATTTGCAAATTATGGTGGAAAATAATTATTTGGTCAATAATAAAAGTTTAGCTCAATACTTTGTTATATACCCTTTGTTGGCCATGACAGAGGTCAAATGTTTTCTGTAAGTCTTCACAAGGTTTTCACACACTGTTGCTGGTATTTTGGCCCATTCCTCAATGCAGATCTCCTCTAGAGCAGTGATGTTTTGGGGCTGTTGCTGGGCAACACAGACTTTCAACTCCCTCCAAAGATTTTCTATGGGGTTGAGATCTGGAGACTGGCTAGGCCACTCCAGGACCTTGAAATGCTTCTTAAGAAGCCACTCCTTCGTTGCCCGGGCGGTGTGTTTGGGATCATTGTCATGCTGAAAGACCCAGCCACGTTTCATCTTCAATGCCCTTGCTGATGGAAGGAGGTTTTCACTCAGAAGTTCACGATACATGGCCCCATTCTTTCCTTTACACAGATCAGTCGTCCTGGTCCCTTTGTGCAGAAAAACAGCCCCAAAGCATGATGTTTCCACCCCCATGCTTCACAGTAGGTATGGTGTTCTTTGGATGCAACTCTGCCTTCTTTGTCCTCCAAACAGGACCAGTTGAGTTTTTACCAAAATGTTATATTTTGGTTCCATATGACATTCTCCCAATCTTCTTCTGGATCATCTAAATGCTCTCTAGCAAACTTCAGACGGGCCTGGACATGTACTGGCTTAAGCAGGGGGACACGTCTGGCACTGCAGGATTTGAGTCCCTGGCGGCATAGTGTGTTACTGATGGTAGCTCTTTGGTCTTGGCCATAGTGGAGTTTGGAGTGTGACTGTTTGAGGTTGTGGACAGGTGTCTTTTATACTGATAAAAAGTTCAAACAGGTGCCATTAATACAGGTAACAAGTGGAGGACAGAGGAGCCTCTTAAAGAAGAAGTTACAAGTCTGTGAGAGCCAGAAATCTTGCTTGTTTGTAGGTGACCAAATGCTTATTTTCCACCATACTTTGCAAATAAATTAAATTAAAAATCCTACAATGTGATTTTCTGGATTTTTTTTTCTCATTTTGTCTGTCATACCTATGATGATAAATTACAGGCCTCTCATATTTTTAAGTGGGAGAACTTTCACAATTGGTGGCTGACTAAATACTTTTTTGCCCCACTGTATGTGGTGATTTAGGGGGTGGAGATTGTGTCCTGCCCAGCTCTATCTCCTGTGTGTTTTACATAGACCTTTGAGATATTATTCCACATAGAATATCTCTAGTGTTACAAACTCCCAGTCAAAATTTCATGCTGATTACATTTTTAATAGTTGAGGTAAAACTAGATAAAAAGGTGTTTGGGATTTGATGCTTTGCTTCTCACCAATTTGTTGCCTTGTATGGACATGCTATAACAGAAGTTGGAGCTAAAATATGTTATACTACACTGCTCTGTTAACATTTTCTGACATCTTAAATGCATAAAACAACACCAAGGTGTGACGCTAACTGATATTTCTCTTGCAGGTGACCAAACTGCCCAGCGGTCTGGTGATAGCCTCGTTGGACAACTACTCCCCAGGTTCCAGGATCGGTGTGTTTGTGAAGGCTGGCTGTCGCTATGAGTCCCCAGAGAACCAGGGAGTCACCCACCTGCTCCGTCTGGCTGCCAACCTGGTACTTCTGGTTCATCAACATGATGTAGACAGGAGCTTCAATGTACTCAATACTGTGTAGGAACTAGTGATGTGGTTAATCCCACATCATTAATTTCTCTTTTCTAGACTACCAAAGGTGCTTCAGCCTTCAGGATCTGTCGTGGTGTGGAGGCAGTAGGAGGCAGTCTAGGGTCAGTAGTCTTCAGAGCCTGTGAATGAGTGTTTACATCCTCACGAGCCAAAAGACAACTAGACATATCTATTGTTTGGGATACTTACCATCTTTTCTGACTGACTGTACCACTGCCATGGATGACATATTGTTTATCTTTGTGTTTTCTATGCAGCGTGACGTCATCCAGAGAGAACATGATCTACTCTGTTGACTGTCTCAGAGACCACATGTAAGTGATGCTTGCTTAAAGCGTACCTCGGTATTATGGCTGGGACCATACTAGAGGTCGACCGATTATGATTTTTCAATACCGAGACCAATTTATTGGATGACCAAAAAGGCCGATGCCGAATAATCTGCCCTTTTAAAATATTTATTTTTATTTATTTGTAATAATGACAATACTGAATGAACACTTAACTTAATATAATACATCAATAAAATCAATTTAGCCTCAAGTAAAAATGCAAAAACAAAGTGTTGGAGAAGAAAGTAAAAGTGCAATATGTGCCATGTAAGAAAGCTAACGTTTCAGTTCCTTGCTCAGAATATGAGAACATATGAAAGCTGGTGGTTTCTTTTAACATGGGTCTTCAATATTCCCAGGTAAGAAGTTTTATGTTGTAGTTATTATAGGACTATTTCCCTCTATACCATTTGTATTTCATGAACCTTTGACTATTGGATGTTCTTATAGGCACTTTAGTATTGCCAGTGTAACAGTATAGCTTCCGTCCCTCTCCTCGCTCCTCCCTGGGCTCGAACCAGCAACACAACGACAACAGCCACCATCGAAGCAGCGTTACCCATGCAGAGCAAGGGGAATAACTACTTGAAGGCTCAGAGCGAGTGACGTTTGAAACACTATTAGCGCGCGCTAACTAGCTAGCCATTTCACTTCGGTTACACCAGCCTCATCTCGGGAGTTGATAGGCTTGAAGTCATAAACAGCGCAATGCTTGACGCACAACGAAGAGCTGCTGGCAAAACGCACGAAAGTGCTGTTTGAATGAATGTTTACATGCCTGCTTTTGCCTACCACCGCTCAGTCAGATACTTAGATGCTTGTATGCTCAGTCAGATTATATGCAACGCAGGACACGCTAGATAATATCTAGTAATCTCATCAATCATGTGTAGTTAACTAGTGATTATGATTGATTGTTTTTTAATGCCAGCTAGCAACTTACCTTGGCTTACTGCATTCGTGTAACAGGCAGCCTCCTTGTAGAGTACAACCAGAGAGAGGCAGGTCTTTATTGCATTGGACTAGTTAACTGTAAGGTTGCAAGATTGGATCCCCCGAGCTGACAAGGTGAAAATCTGTCGTTCTGCCCCTGAACAAGGCAGTTAACCCACCGTTCCTAGGCCATCATTGAAAATAAGAATGTGTTCTTAACTGACTTGCATAGTTAACTAAAGGTATTTAAAAAATCGGCGTCCAAAAATACAGATTTCCGATTGTTATGAAAACTTGAAATCGGCCCTAATTAATCGGCCATTCCGATGAATCGGTCGACCTCAAGACTATACCAGTATCATGATACTCCCTAGTGTCATGGCAGGGAAACAAAACACAAAGTGGATTTAACTTCTTTATTAAAACAGACCTAATGTTGGGAACAAATATCATTGTTGTCATCCAGTCACATTTATTTTCACAGCTATATCACACACTATTTTACATACAGCAGTCTTTTTTAAAGACCAAAAAGTGTTTTTCTTTTATATTCCGATATTGTCACAGCCCTACTATGCATACACAAAGAATGACCACCATTTATTCACCATATTCAGACCTATGTTTGTGTACGCATAGTAGGGCTGTGACAATACAGGTATCGCAATATAAAATACCAAATAAATTGCTATCATTGTGATTTCTGTGTTGTCTAATGCAGTGACACGGTGATGGAGTATCTGATCAATGTGACCACAGCCCCAGAGTTCAGGCCGTGGGAGGTGTCGGACCTCACCCCAAGGGTCAAGATGGACAAGGCCCTAGCCGCGCAGACCCCCCAGATGGGTGAGAACACACACACTGGTTGTTTCAGTTTGATTATTTGAATGTGCTGTCTGTTAATATCTCTGGATAATAGTATAATGTTACATGTTAAAAGATGAATATGTCACCATCACACTGCAGCTGAAGCATATTGTGGATCTGTTCCTCAGGTGTGATTGAGGGTCTACATGGAGCTGCTTACAAGAACGCCCTGTCCAACTCCCTCTACTGCCCAGACTACATGGTTAGCCAGGTCGATTCTGACCATGTAAGACACTCAACATCCTGGTCCTAGCATGTTCTACTGTACAGCACTATTAATTTGTTTGGGCTAATGCTATGGGTGTACATCTTCCTCTCCAGATGAACATGCAGGGTTGTACTACTTCAGGAAGTACAGCACTACGGTTGAATTTTTCATTAACCCTCTGTTTCTCTCCAGATGCACAATTTTATCCAGAACAATTTCACAAGTGCAAGAATGGCTCTGGTTGGGCTTGGTAAGTTTTTAATGTGTATTTCTAATAAAACATATTTTTAATCAAATGACTTGATGGCCATGTGTGTTAAGATCATTTTGAAAAGGATGTGTTTTCATATACATTCTGTCTGTTCAGGTGTGGACCACAATGTTCTGAAGCAGGTGGGAGAGCAGTTCCTCAACATCCGCAGTGGGATGGGCACCGCTGGGACAAAGGCTCAGTACCGCGGTGGTAAGACCCTTATTCCAGAGGGGCTGAGATGACCACTATCTGCAAGAAGAGGGTTGGCTCCCCATGCATTAAATGTCATTTTCCTGGGAAATTTCCTGAATTCTAATGAGGTTTCTCCCTGCTCTCCCTTTCTTTTTTCTCTCTAGGCGAGGTGCGGGTGCAGAACGGGTCCAGCCTGGTGCACTCTGTAGTGGTGTCTGAGGGGGCAGCGGTGGGCACAGACGAGGCTATGGCCTTCTCTGTACTACAGCACGTCCTGGGGGCGGGGCCACACATCAAGAGAGGCTCCAACCCCACCTCCAAACTCTTCCATGGTGTCGCTAAGGCTACTGCAGACCCCTTCGATGTGAGTGACATAATCAGCAGATCAGATTGTGTTTTCATAGCTGGGCATTCTACAAGGGGGGAATGCAGTATGTGGAGAAGTCTTTGGGTAGAAGAGTTTTGTGCAGAATAGATTTCTGTCATGCAGTCATTCTCCTCTGGTGTCCCCTCCTTTTAGGCCTCTGCTTTCAATTCCAACTACTCTGACTCTGGCCTGTTTGGAGTCTACACCATCTCCCAGTCTGCAGCAGCTGGTGACGTGAGTATGATGTCTCTTACATTTCCACTGATAACGTACATTTTATAAGAATTGATAAAGATGAATTGATCCTCTTCACAACAGCTTTTTGAAGCCGTTACTAGTTAGTCCTATGAGGGATAGTTGCTTTTACATAGAATGGAATGTAAGATCATTAATTTAGGATGAGGAAAGATCATAATGAAGATTCACTTTGACCTCTCATTGATTAATCGATTGACCTATCCCTGTCCTCCTATCCAGGTGATCAAGGCAGCTATTAGCCAGGTGAAGGCTGTTACAGGAGGAGTCTCAGAAGCTGACCTGACCCGCGCCAAGTAAGCTAACACACAGACTTAGAAACTTGAATATAGAATTTGAGTAGATAAAATCAAGAAATGTATTGCAATGGAAAGGACTTTGAAGATGTTGACTTAAGGTGTATCTGTTTTTGTAGGACCCAGCTGAAGGCTGAGTACCTGATGTCGTTGGAGAGCTCAGAGGGTTTGTTAGACGCCATGGGTTCACAGGCTCTGTCCGGAGGCGTCTACCACTCTCCCGAGGCCATCGCACAGAAGATCGACTCAGTCTCCGCAACTGATGTCGCCAACGTAAGTTTATTCACTTTGGGGTGAATATTATCTTCTGCTGAAGTTGAATTTTCACTTAGTCATTTATTGATGTCAATTGAAGACTAAGTGAAAATTCAAGTGGAGGTTCATATACACTGCTCAAAAAAATAAAGGGAACACTAAAATAATTATGGAAGTTGAGAATTCATGCAGCTTTTCGCAGCGTTTTGTTAAAAATCGCCCAACATTTCAGCGCCCTGCTATTCATGCTAGGAATATAGTACATGCATGTGATTAGTATGTGTGGATAGAAAACACTCAGACGTTTCCAAAACTGTTTAAATCACGTCTGTGGCATTTACAGAACGGGCGTTTCATCCAAAAGTGCATGGAAATCTGTTCACTGAAAATGGAAAAATATATCCTTCCGCGACTACAGGCAATTGTTAAAAGTGAACCGAATTAAATAGAGCCGAGTTTACATTGCCTACAGCTTCCACAGGGTGTCTAGAGTCATGTCATTTTATTCGCAATTGATTCTTGGTCAAACCCAAACAAGGGAACACCCTCCCTGATGGCTCCGCCCTGATTTTTGGTCGACCTCTGGTCAGACATGTTTTTCTACACAGACAAGATACAGATTTAACATCGTCTCCTGATCAATTTTATCGCTTATTAACGTGTACTAATACCTAAAGTGGCATTACAAAAGTATTTAAAGTTTTTTGTGAAAGTTTATCGTCGACTTTTTGAATTAAAAAAAATTACGTTACGTTATGAAATGCTAATTTTTTTCTTTACTCGCAACGTAATTCTTAGCTCGATATCTAGGCTATATATGGACCGATTTAATCGAAAAAAGACCCTAAATGATGTTTATGGGACATCTAGGAGTGCCAAGAAAGAAGCTCGTCAAAGGTAATGAATGTTTTAAATATTTTATTTCAGCGTTTTTGTTTGCGACGGCTAACGCAAAATCTGTCGTTTTAGGTGACTGTGCAGTATTTTGAGGGTGCATGGTATCAGATAATAGCTTCTCATGCTTTCCCCGAAAAGCATTTTACAAATCTGACTTGGTGGATAGATTCACAACGAGTGTAGCTTTAATTCAGTATATTGTATGTCAATTTTAATGAAAGTTTGAGGTTTATCAACCTCTATGGTGGCGCTCTTGAGCATTTCTGCTGATTGTGGTCCCCACTTCGGTACCACGTCTTTAACAAGATAACACATCCTAGATATGAATGAAATATTCTTATTAAATACTTTTTTCTTCACATAGTTGAATGTGCTGGCAATAAAATCACAAAAATTATCAATGGAAATCAAATTTATCAACCCATGGAGGTCTGGATTTGGAGTCACACTCAAAATTAAAGTGGAAAACCACACTACAGGCTGATCCAACTTTGATGTAATGTCCTTAAAACAAGTCAAAATGAGGCTCAGTTGTGTGTGTGTGGCCTCCACGTGCCTGTATGACCTCCCTACAACACCTGGGCATGCTCCTGATGAGGTGGCGGATGGTCTCCTGAGGGATCTCCTCCCAGACCTGGACTAAAGCATCCGCAAACTCCTGGACAGTCTGTGGTGCAACGTGGCGTTGGTGGACATGATGTCCCAGATGTGCTCAATTGGATTCAGGTCTGGGGAACAGGCGGGCCAGTCCATGGCATCAATGCCTTCCTCTTGCATGAACTTCTGGCAGTCAGGCTACCTCTGGCGAGCACATGGAGGGCTGTGCGGCCCCCCAAAAAAATGCCACCCCACACCATGACTGACCCACCGCCAAACTGGTCATGCTGGAGGATGTTGCAGGCAGCAAAACGTTCTCCACGGCTTCTCCAGACTCTGTCACGTCTGTCACATGTGCTCAGTGTGAACCTGCTTTCATCTGTGAAGAGCACAGGGCGCCAGTGGCAAATTTGCCAATCTTGGTGTTCTCTGGCAAATGCCAAACGTCCTTCAGTGTTGGGCTGTAAGCACAACCCCCACCTGTGGACGTCGGGCCCTCATACCTCCCTCATGGAGTCTGTTTCTGACCGTTTGAGCAGACACATGCACATTTGTGGCCTGCTGGAGGTCATTTTGCAGTGCTCCTCCTGCTCCTCCTTGCACAAAGGCAGAGGTAGCGGTCCTGCTGCTGGGTTGTTGCCCTCCTACGGCCACCTCCCTGTCTCCTGGTAGCGCCTCCATGCTCTGGACACTACGCTGACAGACACAGCAAACTTTCTTGCCACAGCTCGCATGGATGTGTCATCCTGGATGAGCTGCACTACCTGAGCCACTTGTGTGGGTTGTAGACTCCGTCTCATGCTACCACTAGAGTGAAAGCACCGCCAGCATTCAAAAGTGACCAAAACATCAGCCAGGAAGCATAGGAACTGAGAAGTGGTCTATGGTCACCCCCTGCAGAACCACTCCTTTATTGGGGGTGTCTTGCTAATTGCCTATAATTTCCACCTGTTGTCTATTCCATTTGCACAACAGCATGTGAAATGTATTGTCAGTCAGTGTTGCTTCCTAAGCGGACAGTTTGATTTCACAGAAGTGTGATTGACTTGGAGATACATTTTGTTTAAGTGTTCCCTTTTATTTTTTTGAGCAGTGTATTTCTATATTAGTCTTTGCTGCAGCTCACTCTCGACTTGTACAGCACATTAGGAGTGTCTTCCTTGTTTGTTAGTTTTTCTGTTTAGATGGTGCCGTGTGGCTCAGTTGATAGAGCATGGTGCTTGCAACACCAAGGTTCTTGGTTCGATTTCCACGGGGACCAGTACAGAAAGTATGAAAAATGTATAAGTCGCTGTGGATAAGAATGTCTACTAAATGTAATGTGTTTTCCTTGTTCTCTCAGGCTGCAAATAAGTTTGTTTCAGGCAAGAAGTCCATGGCTTCCAGTGGAAACCTCATCAAGACGCCCTTCGTTGACGAGATCTAAAGCCTTTCAACTGTATTTCACGTGATATTAAGTCACAACAAAGCCCTCTGTCCATTCAAAACAAACAAACTGAAACAGTCATTATCCTAATTGCGTCATTGTTCTTTTGAGGAAGTTATGTTGTAATCACACCAACTGCCAATATTTATAGTTGTTGCTATTTTTACGTGGATCTTGAACTGTATAACTCATGTAAATGAATGAATAAAGAATATCTACCGTAAAGGTGGAATAAGTAGTTTTTTTACTCTTGTAAATAGACCTAATGTCTTACCAGGTGATAATAAATGAAACATTTTGATCCATGAAAAGTTTTGATGCATTGTCCAATAGTGTGAAATTCTATTTCTCCTAATCTGTTCATGTCACATGAAAAAGTGTTTGATTACGTCTGACCATGTTGAACAAAATAACATAGTTACGTTATTTGTTACCGGAAATACAAGTGAATTGTAGCCAGGTGACTAATGTATGTTTTACAATGAGAAAATATACTTTTAGTCATGTTGTGGATGTGGACACCTGTTCGTCAAACATCTCATTCCAAAACCATGGGCAATAATATGGAGTTGCCCCCCCCCCCCATAACAACCTCCACTCTTCTGGGAAAGCTTTCCATTAGATGTTGGAACATTGCTGTGGTGATTTTCTTCCATTCAGCCACACTGATGTTGGGCAATTAGGCCTGGATCGAAGTCTGCGTTCCAATTCATCCCAAAGGTATAAGATGGGGTTGAGGTCAGGGCTCTGCATGCTAGTCAGGTTCTTCCACACCGATCTCAACAAACCATTTCTGTATGGACCTCGCTTTGTGCACAGGGCCTTTGTCATGCTGAAACAGGAAAGTGCCTTCTTTGAACTGATGGTGAAGCGTGATTCATATCTCCAGAAAACGTGTTTCCACTGCTCCAATGTCCAATGGCGGCAAGCTCGGCCATGGAAACCCATTTCAAGAATCTCCCAACGAACAGTTATTGTGCCAACGTTGCTTCCAGAGGCAGTTTTTAACTCTAGTGAGTGTTGCAACCGAGGACAGACAGTTTTTACATGCTATGTGGTCCTGTTCTTTGAGCTTGTGGCTTACCACTGCGGCTGAGCCATTGTTGCTCCTAGATGTTTCCACTTCACAATAACAGCAGTTGACCGGGACAGCTCTAGCAGAGAAGGACAGACATTTGAAGAACTGATTTGTTAGAAAGGTGGCATCCTATGATGGTGCCATGTTGAAAATCACTGAGCTCCTCAGTATGGCCATTCTACTGCCAATATTTGTCTATGGCGATTACATGGCTGTGTGCTCTATTTTATACACCTGTCAGCAATTGGTGTGGCAGGAATAGCCGAATCCACTCATTTGAAGGGGTGTCCACATACTTTGAGGACAATACAGTGGCTCTATGTTAATGTATATATTTAATCATACCAGATTCTTTTTTTCAGTAGATTGAAGTTAATTTGGGTTATGGGTATACTTTATCAAGATGATCTTACAGATTATTTTACCATGACCATTAGCCTTTACATATGCTTAAATCAGTGATTTTGACTAAACAATGTAATTTGGTTATTTCAGGGGGAATTGGGAATGTATAGGCCTTTAAACTTAATTAGTATAATGTATACACTTAATGTCAGTAGTTTTGTTCAGTGTCTCTTGCACAAGTGTAGCCCTGGTTTATGTGAGTTTTACTAAATAGTTACAGAGCAGAGCTGTGTTTATCAATGTATTGTACATAGCCACTGGTGTAAACCATGTTCGCATGGGTATATTACGGCAGAAGTGCAGATTTGTAAGCCTGGTTTGTATGAATGTTGCGACTTGGACACGAGGGTAAACCTGTTTTATGAGTATTAAGCTTTATACCCATGAATTTACCTGGTTTATTTGAGTAATAAGATGTACCAGGCTAATACAGGTAATGGGTCTGAATGGATGTAATTGTCCCTTCAAATCCTTTCTGGCAGTGATGTGGTCAATATGCACTAAACCTCAGGTCCAGGTTGAGTCCCAAGTCACTTGGCAGTGCTAAAAGCTGTGGGCCAATAATCTTTGAAGCTATATTTAGTAAGGTAGAAAGCTAAGTAAGGCTAGACTGCTAATACAGTAGCTATGTAACATTTGCTCTTGTAGCTAGCATATTGAATCATGCAAGAGAGAAAGTCTGTTGAGTCAGAGTCGAGTCACAAAAACGTAACTTGAATCAAAGTTGTTACGAACCGGCTCATAGCCCGTAACAAAGAGGTAGACAACGCAAAGATAAAGAAATCAAACATATTTATTAGAGTAAACTATATCCAAGTAGAAATGTTGTGTGTAGTCAGCAGTGTAAGTGAGTGGATGCGTGCATAGATGGTGATAATGAGGGGTGTTGAGAGGTGCCAAAACAAACACAAAGAAGCCCCAAAATGCCACAACCAAAAACAGGAGTGTGTCTGTGTGGAGAGAGTCTCTTCAATGTATGGGGGAAAGGTGTATTTATCCCCGGGACATGCCCAAGCCCAGGTTTGTCACACTTCACTGACCCTCCCGGCTACGGCTACCGACATCCTATTAAGGAAAACAAGAGCAAAGATAAATATTTCGGCAGACAGAGTGGGAGGGTCATCACAGTGAAGTCCTAGTCCCTGACTCGAGTACTACAACACCGCTTTCTGGTAACAAGTTTGTGGTAGAAAAAAAGTGAATGAGCCTGAGGCAAATGAGTGATACCACTGTTCCATGATTTTATTTGTGAATTGGTTAAGGTACACAGGTCAGATGTCACAGGACTAAGACATGCAACTAACAAGGTTGGGTGTGCAAGGGATAGTTGGATATGGGTAAATGTTGGTGGCTTGGCAGAATACAGGCTTTGAATGGGTAATGAACTTTGAACTGGGTAATGGCTGAGATAGAACTGGAGTCTATGGGTAACAAATAGAGCTTTATAGGGCTAGGGTATGGGTGTAGTGGGACATTAGGGCTAGGATGTGGGTGTATTGGGACATTAGGGCTTGGATATGGGTGTATCAGGACTTGATTGTATCAATATTAGGGTATTGGAATGTGGGTGTTGGGGGCTAGGGCATTGGACTGGGGTGTGTGGGTCATTGGGTTTAGGTGTGTTGGTTAGTGGGCTGAGGTACATACACTACCAGTCAAAAGTTTTAGAGCACCTACTCATTCAAAGGTTGTTCTTTATTTTGACTATTTTCTACATTGTAGAATAATAGTAAAGACATCAAAACTTTGAAATAACACATGGAATCATGTAGTAACCAAAAAAGTGTTAATGAAATCCAAATATATTTTATATTTGAGATTCTTCAAATAGCCACCTTTTGCCTTGATGACAGCTTTGCACACTCTTGGCATTCTTTCAACCAGCTTCACCTGAAATGCTTTTCCAACAGCCTCGAAGGAGTTCCCACATTTGATGAGCACTTGTTGACTGCTTTTCCTTCACTCTGCGGTCCGACTCATCCCAAACCATCTCAATTTTGTTGAGGTCGGGGGATTGTGGAGGCCATGTCATCTGACGCAGCACTCCATCACTCTCCTTCTTTGTAAAATAGCCCTTGCACTGCCTGGATGTGTGTTAGGTCATTGTCCTAAATGATAGTCCCACTAAGCGTAAACCAGATGGGATGGTGTATCGCTGCAGAATGTTGGGGTAGCCATGCTGGTTAAGCGTGCCTTGAATTCTAAATCAATCACAGACAGTGTCACCAGCAAAGCACCCTGACACCATAACACCTCCTCCATGCTTTACGGTGGGCAAAACACATGCGGAGATCATCTGTTCATTACACCCACTTCTCACAAAGACACGGCGGTTGGAACCAAAAATCTTCAATTTGGACTCCAGACCAAAGGTCTAATTTCCATTGCTCGTGTGCTTGGCCCAAGCAAGTCTCTTCGTCTTATTGGTGTCCTTTAGTAGTGGTTTCTTTGCAGCAATTCGACCATGAAGGCCTGATTCACGCAGTCTCCTCTGAACAGTAGATGTAGAGATGTGTCTGTTACTTGAACTCTGTGAAGCATTTATTTGGGCTGCAATTTCTGTGGCTGGTAACTGTAATGAACGTATCCTTTGCAGCAGAGGTAACTCTGGGTCTTCGATTCCTGTGGCGGTCCTCATGAGAGCCAGTTTCATCATAGCGCTTGATGTTTTTTGTGACTGCACTTGAAGAAACTGTCAAAGTTGTTCACATTTTCTGTATTGACTGACCTTCACGTCTTAAAGTGATGATGGACTGTCATTTCTCTTTGCTTATTTGAGCTGTTCTTGCCATAATATGGACTTGGTCTGTATACCCCCCTACCAGAAACAACTGATTGGCTGAAACACATTAAGAAGGAAAGAAAATCCATTAATTAACTTTTAAATAGGCACACCTGTAAATTGAAATGCATTCCAGGTGACTACCTCATGAAGCTGGTTGAGAGAATGCCAAGAGTGTGCAAAGCTGTCATCAAGGCAAAGGGTGGCTATTTGAGGAATCTCAAATATAAAATATATTTTGATTTGTTTAACACTTTTTTGGTTACTACATGATCCCATATTTGTTATTTCATAGGTCTTATTTCAATGTAGAAAATAGTACAAATAAAGAAAAACCCTTGAATGAGTAGTGTTCTAAAACTTTTGACCGGTAGTATACAATACATGATGTGGACACCTGCTCATTCTAAAATCATTAACATTAATATGGAGTTGGTACCCCTTTTGCTGCTATAACAGCCTCCACTCTCCTGGGAAGGCTTTCCACTAGATGTTGGAACATTAATGAGGGGACTTACTCCCATTCAGCCACAAGAGCATTAGTGAGGTCGAACACTGATGTTGGGCGATAAGGCCTGGCTCGCAGTCTGTATTCCAATTCATCCCAAACGTGTTCAATGGGGTTGAGGTCAGGGCTGTGTGCAGGCCAGTCATGTTATTTCGCACCGATCTCCACAAACCATTTCTGTTTGGACCTCGCTTCGTGGACAAGGGCATTGTCATGCTGAAACAGTAAAGGGCCTTCCCTAAACTGTTGCCAGAAAGTTGGAACAGTGTCACAATACCAGTGCTTACAGTTGACCGAGGCAGCACTAGCAGGGCAGAAATTTGACGAACTGACTTGTTTGAAAGGTGGAATCCTATGACGGTGCCACGTTGAAAGTCACTGAGCTTTTCAGTAAGGCCATTCTATTGCCAATGTTTGTCTATGAAGATTACATGACTGTGTGCTCAATTTTATAAACCTGTCAGCAACGGGTGTGGCTGAAATAGCTAAATCCACTCATTTTAAAGAGTGTCCACATACTTTTTTTTATATACAGTTGAAGTCAGAAGTTTACATACCCCTTAGTCAGTTAGGATCACCAGTTTATTTTCATGCAAAATGTCAGAGTAATAGTAGAGAGAATGATTTATTTCACCTTTAATTTCTTTCATCACATTCCCAGTGGGTCAGAAGTTTACATACACTCAATTAGTATTTGGTAGCATTGCTTTTAAATTGTTTAACTTGGGTCAAATGTTTCAAATAGACTTCCACAAGCTTCCCACAATAAATTGGGTGAATTTAGGCCCATTCCTCCTGACAGAGCTGGTGTAACTGAGTCAGGTGAGTAGGCCTCCTTGCTCACACACGCATTTTCAGTTCTGGCCACAAATTTTCGAATGGTATTGAGGTTAGAGATTTGTGATGGCCACTTCAATACCTTGACTTTGTTGTCCTTAAGCCATTTTGCCACAAATTTGGAAGTATGGTTGGGGTCATTGTCCATTTGGAATATCCATTTGCGACCCAGCTTTAACTTCCTGACTGATGTCTTGAGATGTTGCTTCAATAAATCCACATAATTTTCCTTCTTATGAAGCCATCTATTTTGTGAAGTGCACCAGTCCCTCCTGCAGCAAAGCACCCCTACAACATGATGCTGCTATCCCTGTGCTTCACGGTTGGGATGGTGTTCTTCAGCTTGCAAGCCTCCCCCTTTTTCCTCCAAACATATCAATGGTCATTATGGTCAAACAGTTCTATTTTTGTTTCATCAGACCAGAGGACATTTCTCCAAAAAGTACAATCTTTGTCCCCATGTTTCCTCCAGCGTCTGCACAAGGTCCTTTGCTGTTGTTCTGGGATTGATTTGCACTTTTCCCACCAAAGTACGTTCATCTCTAGAAGACAGAACGCATCTCCTTCCTGAGCGGAATGCCGGCTGCGTGGTCCCAAGGTGTTTATACTTGCGTACTATTGTTTGTACAGATGAACGTGGTAACTTCAGGCGTCTGGAAATTGCTCCCAAGGATGAACCAGACTTGTGGAGGTCTACAAATTATTTTCTGAGGTCTTGTCTGATTTCTTTTTATTTTCCCATGATGTCAAGCAAAGAGGCACTGAGTTTGAAGGTAGGCCTTGAAATACATCCACAGGTACAACTCCAATTGACTCAAATGATGTCAATTAGCCAATCAGAAGCTTCTAAAGCCATGACATCGTTTTCTGGAATTTTCCAAGCTGTTGAAAGTCACAGTCAACTTAGTGTATGTAAAATTCAGACTCACTGGAATTGTGATACAGTGAATTATAAGTGAAATAATCTGTGAACAATTGTTGGAAAATTACTTGTGTCATGCACAAAGTAGATATACTAACCGACTTCCCAAAACTAGTAGTTTGGGAAAACCAATAGTTTGCTAACAAGAAATTTGTGGAGTGGTTGGAAAACGAGTTTTAATGACTCCAACCTAAGTGTATGTTAACTTCCCACTTCAACTGTATAGTGTACATACTGAGGCTGGGGAATAGGGGTAAATGATTGTTAATTGTATTACAGGCAGAGCAATGCTTGTTCCCATATGCCACAATTGTGACTGAAAATAAAACATACTTTTTTACATTCTGCTCACTCAAAAGGTTTGTTTCTTTAAATAATATGGATTACATGTAAGAGTCACTAATTGCAAATTATTTGCATAGTGGCATGTCTGGGAAATGTTTTGGAGCAAAAGTCCATGGAGAATAAGAACACCTCCTCCCAGCTGCCTACTGCACTGAGGCTAGGAAACACTGTCGCCATCGATAAATCCATGATAATCAAGAATTTCAATAAGCATTTCTCTACGGCTGGCCATTCTTTCATCCTGGCTACCCCAACCCCGTTCAACAGCTATGCACTCCCCGCAGCTACTTTCCCAAGCCTCCCCAGCTTCTGCTTCACCCAAATCCAGATAGCAGATGTTCTGAAAGAACAACTAGCATCACTACAACTACAAATGCCTAGGTGTCTGGCTAGACTGTAAGTTCTCATTCCAGACTCATATTAAGCATCTCCAATCTCCAATCGACTTCGGCGATGTAATTTACAAAATAGCCTCCAACACTCTACTCAGCAAACTGGATGTAGTCTATCACAGTGTCATCTGTTTTGTCACCAAAGTCCAATATACCACCCTCGCTATATATTCGTCGCCAGACCCGCTGGCTCCAGGTCATCTATAAGTCTTTGCTAGGTAAAGCTCCGTCTTTTCTCAGCTCACTGGTCACCATAACAACACTCACCCGTAGCACGCGGTCCAGCAGTTGCATCTCAATGGACATCCCCAAAGCCAACACCTACTTTGGCCGCCTTTCCTTCCAGTTCTCTGCTGCCAATCACTGGCAAATTGCAAAAATCGCTGAAGTTTGAGACTTATTTCTCCCTCACTAACTTTAAGCATCAGCTATCTGAGCAGCTTACCGATAACTGCAGCTGTACACAGCCCATCTGTAAATAGCCCATCCAACTACCTACCTCATCCCCATATTGTTTTTATTTACTTTTTTTGCACACCAGTATTTCTACTTGCACATCATCATCTGCACATCTATTCCTCCAGTGTTAATTTGCTAAATTGTAATTACTTCGCTACTATGGCCTAACCTCCTTACTCCATTAGCACACATTGCATATAGATTTTTTGTGCTATTGTGTTATAGACTGTACTTTTGTTTATCCCATGTGTAACTCTTTTTTGTTGTTTATTGTCGCACTGCTTTGCTTTATCTTGGCCAGGTCGCAGTTGTAAATGAGAACTTGTTCTCAACTGGCCCACCTGGTTAAATAAAGGTGAAATAAAAAATACATTTAAAAAACGCCAAATCCTGACTCTGCTATCAGCATGACTAGTGGAAATTTTAGCATGTAATCTTGGTGGGGCAAAAAAATAGGTTGGATGCATGCCAGAAAACGACACAAAACTAAACAATACATTTGAGATGTACAAACTATTGCATAAGGGGAAGACAAGCAGATAAGAGGCAATCCGTAATTTTATTAAGACATTAATGAGCGAGCTAATAGTCAATATAACTTTGTATAGTGAATATAATATATAGTCAATAGTCAATACAATAATTTGTTTAACATGGACCTTTCTTACAGTGTTCTCCCTGTAAACCAAGTCAGAACCATAGGATAAATAAAGGGAGCATATAAGCAGACAATGAAAGCTCTTACAATATTCGATGATTACATTTCTCAAAAACAGGTTATAGGCTACATGTGCATCACCAAGTCAGAACAGTAGGTGAAATTAAGAGGGGTAAATAGACCAAATTATTAGGGTGAGGCACATGGGCTACTAACAGATTACTACACAACATACACTTAGTATTACTTTCTTAGCTACAGTATTCATATCTCCCTGGCATATTACATAATTTATGCAGCAGCATACAATACATTTTTGGACTCACCTTGTTGTGCTATGCTCACTTGAACAGGAAGGTGGCTTGGCGGTCCTTCGTAGGAAAATTCTGTCGTCAAAGTCTGGAATTCTCTGGATTTATGATGCTTTCAAAACAACTGGGAACAATGAAAAAAACAAGGTTGAATCATAATAATGTAATTGATCATCAGGTCGTAGCTCTAGAAAGTAGCCGGATTTACAATTCCGAGTTGGAGGACCGTTCAAAACATATTTTCCTAGCCGTAGCTCGTTTATTCCCAACTTCCCAGTTGTCTTGAACTCACTGAAGTCAAGTTTTCACAGTTCTGACTTAACAGTTGTTGTGAGAGAGGCACAAATCATGCTTCATTGACAGCATGGCCAATGTTGAATGTTTATCATTTTAAACTTGGAAAAGAGCCCCTTAATCACAGATTTGGGACCACACAGCCACTCCACTGAATACCAGGATAGTGATTGCTTTGCAATGCTTGCAGTTAGCCACTGTCACTGATTCCTTCCAAACCACTTGTCATGAAAGGGGAAAGGGGATACCTAACCATGACTCTCCTGGTCGAGGATCCAAAACAATATCGTCCAAAAAAAGTGAATATTGGAACAATATTTCTAAGATAGGAATGAGAAGAATGGTCAGTGGCGATCTAAAGAATAGTTATGTCATATTGCATTTAATTTTGTGATATTATTAAAAACTCTATTAACCAAATACTGTAACTTAGGAAGGAAACCCCCTTTGGCTGTTAAGTTTCCATCTAATATGATATGAATATTATCTAATATGTTAACACAATATGAAGAACGATTAAACTATTTTTACTAAGATAGGAATGTGATTAACGTGTTCTAACGAGATTATAGTTTTCATATCCCTTGCACATTAACTAAGCCACGCCCCGAATGAGGTTAGAAGAGCGTGTCATTGTGATCCGCCCTTTCCGACCAGTGCTTAAAAGGACTCACTAAGAGTTAACATTCAGACCAGCAGACGTGAAGCCGTGGCTACACGATGAGTTGTTGGAAACTCTGAAACTCAACACGATGTGAAGAAAAACTCAAGAGAGCAAAACATTGACAGTCTGCAGCTGTGCATGTAAACGGATCTAGAACATTGACTAAAGACACAAGGTGGTGAGGAAGGAAATCTCATCTCAGACAATCACTGAGTATCTGTTAAATTTGACCAAAACTACAAAGAAGGACATTGTGAACTCTGGTGGACAACCAGAACCTTACACGAGCCATTCCCCATAGAAAGTTTGATTGGTTTCAACAGAGAGAGAACAGATAAAAACATCTACACATAAATACATTGCATTTCTTACCAAAATGGGCGGCGGCATGTGTGCAAGGTATATGGTTACTGTGAGCGTAGTTACCAAATGAACGATAAATGTGTTATTATTTAGTTAGTTAGTAAATAAATAATTCAATTAATTTGGGCAGAACTGAATAATCAGAAAAGGCTGGGGTTCTTGCAGATTCAAGAAGTCTGTGACGTTCAGTATGAGACTGATATGAGGTAATGATTAATAAATTACTGTTATCAATATTCTTTTACACATCATCTTGAGTTTAGTTCGGGGGATGGTAACTCGTTAAACAACTTCTTCCGTGGTGCCACAAATTCATAATGAGTTAATTGTTAAATGATTAATTCAATCGAGTCACGTCACGACACACTCATTGTTGAATTTACGATTTCCAACTTGTGTAATGTTTATGTCCAATGGCCGATGAGCACCGATATGTTTTTCATTATTTCTCCTCATATGACACAGATTAAAAAGGATATGTCAGTGGATGATGACTGCTAGCTAAGATTTTGAGAGTATGATGTTGGCATGATCAGTTCAATCAAAGCTACTGTACATATAACGTGATTCAACATAATTTTATCTGTGACCTTGAGCCTTCGTGGATGGGCACCTCTAATGTAACTCTATGGCAGCACCTAAGGGCGCTAGAATTTTCTAGCTCTCCCCTTAGACTTGGCGGTGACGTAGTGTCCCCATGAGTTGCGGAACACTGAACCAATCACTGTGCAACACTTGTATTTTCTGTTAGCTTGCCCCACCACAGAAAGCACTGAGCTAGGCTGAAACACCTGCATTTTGGCGCTGCCTTATTCAAGAAAACAAAAAGGAGACCATGTTTTTATGCAGCTTTATTAACTCTGTCGTGTCTTTTGGCTATGCCGGATTAAGTGATATGACATGCTATTGTATAAAATAATTAAGCTGATTAAGCTAATCATGTAAATGTAATTACCTAGAAAGTGAGGGCACCACGAAATAATGTTTATAGAGCTGTTATCTTCCGAATAAACTCTTAAAGACCTGGTAATCTTTTACCTCAATAGCAGTCAATATTTAATCGTCACTTTATACAGTCTCATCTAAAAGTTGTAAATTCTTGATTATCTTCACGAACCCTGGCTAACAAGTTGAATCAGCAATACAAAATTTGGTTTAATGATTTATTTACTAAATACCTACATAAATCACATCTACACAGAATGGATCATACATTGATTACAAATTATGTCATAAAGGAAAACGTTCCTAGCGGACGGAACAGATATGTCGGCTGGAAGGGAAAGGGGGTTGGGTTTTGAATGAAAGAGCCAGAAGACTGAGAAATAAAGAGATTTTGTATCTCTATCGGGCCGTAGGCAGCTATGCTATCGCAAATACAGTATCTTATGCATTCTAAATAACCGCCCATTTGGAAAAGGAAAATGCAATAAATATTTACTCTGAGCTGCGCTTCGGTAGATTGGTCATAGATAGAAGGCCGGGTTGTCCAGCATGGATCTCTTGTCCTCTGAAGAATGTCTACTGGTGAACTGGAGCATGGTAGAATGGATCTTTTGTCCATTCTCTCCTAGCCCACGTTTACAGTTGCTGCGGCTAAGTCAATCGGCTAGGAAGTATCACTTCTTTAGTGAATAAGAGTTCAAAGTTCATACCACGTTGCCATGCTATATTCTGGCTGGTATAGTCGAAATTCATCCTTCCGGCATGTAGATCGTCACCTTCACATTGAGATTCGATGCTAATTCCGTTAGATTCTTGCTCAAGCTGAGGTTGGCTTAGTTCTGTAGGTGATCTTGTCCTTTTAACGCAGGGACCACAAGTCCTCACGTCCTTGGAACAGGAAGTATGATTTTCGTCAACGGGTTTATATAGTGGTGAAGAGGAGTGCGTGTTTCATAGTATACAACCAATGTCTGTTCACTTGGGTGGGCCTCTGAGTGAGCAGAGTTTACTCTATGACAACCAATTCTCTCCTTTAGATGCTAAAATTATGTTTAATCTTTTCACAAATAGTTTCACATTTAAATATTTACATTTGCACAACAATTCCATGTGAATCTGATAACTAGAATGTGTAGACTTTCCAAGATACAGTTTATGTCGTCCTATCATCAGTAATAATGTCTCAGACGCCAACTGATCTGACATCATTTTCATTAAGTACCCACGCATATATTCAACTGGTTGGATTACCGAAATATGGTTCTGTTTCCCACCTTTTGATGTTACCAGACTCTCTATGTTAACAAAGGGATTTTCAAAAGTCACATCAGTAGAGTAGAGAGAGGAAAAAGGGGAAAGGTATTTATGGGGGTCATAAACCTGCCCCAACAGGCCAACAACTCAATGAACAACACTACCGTTCAAAGGTTTGGGGTCACTTAGAAATGTCCTTGTTTTTTAAAGAAAAGCAAATATTTTTTTCCCATTAAAATAACATCAAATTAATCAGAAATACAGTGTAGACATTATTAATGTTGTAAATAACTATTGTAGCTGGAAACGGCTGATTTTGTATGGAATATCGACATAGGCGTACAGAGGCCCATTATTGGCAACCATCACTCCTGTGTTCCAACGGCACGTTGTGTTAGCTGAAGTTTATCATTTTAAAAGGCTAATTGATCATTAGAAAACCCCTTTGCAATTATGCTAGCACAGCTGAAAATAAATTGTTGTCCTGATTATAGAAGCAATAAAACTGACCTTCAAAACAAATAGTCTATCAGGAACATCGGCAATTGTGGGTTCAATTACAGGCTCAAAATGGCCAGAAACAAATACCTTTCTTCTGAAACTCATCAGTCAATTCTTGTTCTGAGAAATGAAGGATTTTCCACGCAAGAAATTGCCAAGAAACTGAAGATCTCATACAACGCTGTGTACTACTCCCTTCACAGAACAGCGCAAACTAGCCCTAACCAGAATAGAAAGAGGAGTGGAAGGCCCCGGGGCACAACTGAGTAAGAGGACAAGTATATTAGAGTGTCTAGTTTGAGAAACAGACGCCTCACAAGTCCTCAACTGGCAGCTTCATTAAATAGTACCTGCAAAACACCCGTCTCAATGTCAACAGTGAAGAGGCGACTCCGGGATGCTGGCCTTCTGGGCAGAGTTGCAAAGAAAAAGCCATATTTCAGACTGGCCAATAAAAATAAAAGATTAAGATGGGCAAAAGAACACAAACACTGAACAGAGGAACTCTGCCTAGAAGGCCAGCATCCCAGAGTCGCCTCTTCCTTGTTGAAGTTGAGATTGGTGTTTTGTGGCTACTATTTAATGATGTTTCCAGTTGAGGGCTTGTGGGCCGACCGGGCTCTCCTCCAGGTACGACAGCGGCGGACAAACATCTGGGCAGAAGGTATGCCGATCTCCTCTTCTTGCTCGGGAAAGAGCGGGACCTGATACCCCAGGGAACACTCAGATGGCGATAGGCCCGTGGCAGAGCAGGGAAGGGTGTTGCGGGCGTATTCCACACACACAAGCTGCTGGCTCCAGGTGGTGGGGTTGGCGGAGACCAGGCAGCATAGAGTAGTCTCGAGTCCAGGTTGGCTTGCTCCGACTGCCCGTTGGACAGGGGATGGAACCCAGAGGCAGGCTGCCCGATGACCCAATGAGGGTACAGAACACCTTCCAGAACTGGGACGAGAACTCAGGATCCCGGTCGGAGACCATGTCCACGGGTAGTCCATGGATCCAGAAGAGGTGCTGCAACATGAGCTGGGCCGTCTCCTTGGCCGAGGGTAGTTTGGGGAGAGGAATGAAGTGGGTGGCTTTGGAAAACTGGTCGATCGCAGTCAGGACGGCAGTGTTTCCCTCAGACGGGGGAGACCCGTGATGAAATCCAGGGATATGTGGGACCAGGGACGGTGAGGGACAGGCAGTGGTTGAAAAATACCAGCCGAAGCTTGCGGGGCCGCACTACGGTAACGGTCTGCACCAAATTTCTGGTGCAACACGGCGCGCTGAAGATGGACATGAGCAGCGTCCCATGTCTCCTCCTCACACTGGAACCAGTCGTCCACCATAGGAGCCTCAGTCTGACTCTGATGCCAAGGAACCAGAACCAACTGATAACCAAATACACACTGGAAGGGGGTGAGGTTTGTGGAGGAGTGACGGAGCGAGTTCTGGGCCATCTCTGCCCAGGGCATGAACGCTGCCCACTCCCCCGGCCGGTCCTAGCAATAAGACCTCAGAAACCTACCCACATCCTGGTTATCTCTCTCCACCTGCCCATTACTCTCGGGGTGAAAACCTGAGGTAAGGCTAATCGAGATCCCCAGAGTTCCATGAACGTCTTCCAGACCCTTGAACTGGGGAGACCTCGATCAGACACTACATCCTCAGGCACCCTGTAGTGCCGGAAGACGTGTGTAAACAAGGCCTCCGCAGTCTGTAGAGCCATAGGGAGACCAGGCAGAGGGAGGAGACGGCAGGATTTAGAGAAACGATCCACAACAACCAGGATAGTGGTTTTTCCCTGTGAAGGAGTAAGATCAGTCAGGAATTCCACTGACAGGTGTGACCATGGCCGTTGTGGAACGGGTAAGGCTTGTAACTTCGGGGTGCAGGGTAGCCTAGTGGTTAGAGCGTTTGACTAGTAACCGAAAGGTTGCAAGTTCAAATCCCCGAGCTGACAAGGTACAAATCTGTCGTTCTGCCCCTGAACAGGCAGTTAACCCACTGTTCCTAGGCCGTCATTGAAAATAAGAATTTGTTCTTAACCTGATGACGGGGTAGGGTTCCCTTTTGGGAACGACCTCTCCCACGTTCAGCTGGAACGGTGGCGCATGGAATGCAAAAATATTCTTCGAAATATTTAACCTCCACACATTAACAAGTCCAATAGCTCAAATGAAAGATAAACACCTTGTTCATCCAGCCAGCAAGTCAGATTTCTAAAATGTTTTACGGCAAAAACATAGCACATATTTATGTCAAACCACCACCAAAGACACAACTAATTTGAATAGCCAAGTTGAATAAAATATGCAATCAACAAACGCAGGATTCAAAGAAAAATAATTCACTAACCTTTTCAGCCTGCCAAAAGTTGAGGGAGCGTGCGATTCTCACAATGACAGGCCCCACTGAAAGCAGACATCGCGCTGAATAGATAGAAACTGTTCCCAGATCTGTAGCTGGTTGGGAAGGGTGGGGGCGATGACGTCAAAGTTGGCCCAACTTTCATGATGACAAGAGAGAGTTTGGGAGAATGGCTGCCTTGAGAGTTCTGCTTTACATACAGACATAATTTGAATGGTTTTAGAAGCTTTAGAGTGTTTTCTATTCAATTATAATTATTATATGCATATATTAGCAATTTTGGACAGATTTATTTTCTGTTTACTATGGGCACGCAATTCCTCCAAAGGAGGCAGTAGTCAGCCCTATCTTTAACAGGTTTTAACTGACTTGCCTAGTAAAATAAAGGTAAAATTAAAAAATAACTTACCTCTGGGCAGGTGTCTAGGAGCCTTGCACTGGGTGCACACCGAGCAGGAGGTAACATAAACCCTCATATCCTTAGCTAAATTAGGCCACCAGTACCTCTCACTAAGACAGAGCACCGTCCGACCGATACCATGATGACCAGAGGAGGGTGAAGTATTTTTTATTTATTGTATTTTTTTATTTCACCTTTATTTAACCAGGTAGGCTAGTTGAGAACAAGTTCTCATTTGCAACTGCGACCTGGCCAAGATAAAAGCATAGCAGTGTGAACAGACAACACAGAGTTACACATGGAATAAACAATTAACAAGTCAATAACACAGTAGAAAAAAAATGGGCAGTCTATATACAATGTGTGCAAAAGGTATGAGGAGGTAGGCGAATAATACAGTTTTGCAGATTAACACTGGAGTGATAAATGATCAGGTCATGTACAGGTAGAGATATTGGTGTGCAAAAGAGCAGAAAAATAAATAAATAAAAACAGTATAAAAAACAATATGGGAATGAGGTAGGTGAAAATGGGTGGGCTATTTTCCTATAGACTATGTACAGCTGCAGCGATCGGTTAGCTGCTCGGATAGCTGATGTTTGAAGTTGGTGAGGGAGATAAAAGTCTCCAACTTCAGCGATTTTTGCAATTCGTTCCAGTCACAGGCAGCAGAGTACTGGAACGAAAGGCGGCCAAATGATGTGTTGGCTTTAGGGATGATCAGTGAGATACACCTTGTGACGGCCCTGAATTTTTCTGAACCGTCTCAGTGCAGCTCCTTCCAATAGGGCGCTTTCCCTTTAATTCCCAATTAAATAGCCAGTATCAGCTGCGCAAAAGTGGGGGTTGTGATGGAAACGTGCATGAGGATGTGTTCAACCCTCAGTTCCCGAAGCTTCTCTATTCCGTTGTTTTGTTGCCGTTAAACGTGTGTTTTGTTGCCTAATAGAGTTTACCCAGGATCGGATCCACTCTTTGCGTCCCTGGACTACACCTCTCCGTTCTTCGTGGCCTTTCTCCGCTGGAGATCTATTGGCGGATTGGATTGTCTGACTGACCGACTGACTACCACCTTTTTGTATACGGTATTTCATTTGTTTGGATGTGATGTATACTGTGATTTGTGTAGTTAGTGGTAGTTGAGGACTTAATTAAGAGTTGATCCGCTTTAAGGTTCTGTGGTAAAGTAATTGTTATATTGATTGTATGTTTAATACTGGGTTTACGCTACACGGAACGAACGGACAAACATCGCGTGACAAAAGTCACTTGAGTTCACTGAACTCCTTTACCGGGCAGGACTCTTTTTAGGCCCGAGGTACAGGACATTTCTGGAGGAACCAGAACTCATTGTGATATTATTATATATGTGTGTAATCATTGTTGTTGCTAATACAACCCACGCAACAGAATATAATTGTTTTTGAAGTTCTTTTCAATGTTTTAAGGGTTTATGAAAAGTTTATTTCCATCCTGACTTTTACATACGTCCTTTGTATTGGTGTAGACTTGACGGACCAGATGGGACTCATTCCCACCCAAACTAAAAGGAGAAACTAATGTTTTCTCTGGTAGGCACAACCTACCTGGCACCCCTATAAATAATAACCTCAAGTCAAAACCGTTACATAAAAAATGGCACCCCAGATGGGACCGCTCAACATTGAGAACTAACCAAAGCAAATATTTTGTGTGGAATTAAAACAATGGATTCACCCCAAGATAATGTGCTCATCCATGTCATACCTGTCAATGGGAATACACAGGGCCATTCTGACCATCAAGCTGACAACGCAAATCATAATGTGAATGGAGATAATGGAGTTGCTTTGGGCCAGAGCCCTGGGAATCTGAATGCCCGGCCTGAGCCACAGGCCACAGGAGGTCTAACCAGTTACTCACTTATTGACATGGATCTGTGTGGAAGTACTGAGCTAGCCCTCCCTCTGACACCCAACCTTCCTCCATTGTCTGGTTTATCTCCAGAGGTTGTAGTCTTACAACTTCAAGGTGACATCCTTGATATTCGTCGGACTCAACAACATCTCCAAACTCTTATCCACCATAATTTCAAATGTCTGAGGGAAGAGCAACAACAGAGTGCCATGGAATTCAGAAACTCACTGAGCACTCTAACCCACATGCTGACAGAGCTCAGTGAGAGTGGAAGACGGGAAATTACTGGTGCCCTGGACAGGCAGTTTGACTACCAACGAAACCAACTCACTGCCACTCTCCAATGGCGCCTGCAACATCACCACACTGAGGTCCTCAAGGACGTTAATTCTGTTTTTTCTCCCATGGTTAACACTGTAGGCCACTTGCAGAGAGAACTCTCTAATTGTGTTAAAATGTTGGATGACGTGTCTGTGGACATGGCCTCCATTAGGCACAACTCCTTACACAGAGTTTCTCTGGTGTCCACTTCTGTTCAGACCACTGAGGGCCAAGCTAGCACCTCTGAACAGCCAAGACAAGGCCATGCTACAGTCACCACTGTCGATGGACTGGTTCGCTTGGGACAGCAGTTTGAGAAGGACAGAGAATGCCAACAGCAATATGACCAGAGAAAGAAACAGACACCCAAACAGTTGCCCAAGACAGACCATCAACAACAGCCAGAGTCTCCAGCCAAGACCTCTCTCATGTTCTGTTGGAGATGTAGCCAAAAGGGACATTCTTCAGCTAGATGTCCAAGACCGTATCAAGTAAATCCTTCCAGAAACCACAAATCACAACAGGCCAACACACCTAACTCTCTTTGCAGCAATGACCATCCTTCTCTGGGTGCTTTAACCAGAGCTGAAACCCCAAGAGTCACTGCCTACGCCCCCCCATCGACATCCCCTTCCTTTCAGTTAATACCGCACCAATCAGAAGCTAAAAAGTTACATGATTGGGGTTCAAATGTGGCACTCTTCTCTGCCGTTGCTCCGGTACCACTAACCCTTGATAATCCTTCTGACGATCTCCTTTTACAGGCTGTGAGAAGAGCTCAGCTGGAACAGCCAGAGGAGTTACGGCTGTTGGAACAGCTGCAGAATAATGCTGATGTATGTACTTCAAAGCTAGGACGCACCGGGCTCCTGAAGCACAAAATATTCCTTACACAGGAAATGCCGATCAAGCAAAAGCCATATCGTTTGTCCCCAGCGAAGCTAATCATCCAAAAGGGACTCATAAATGATATGTTAGCACAAGATATAATAGAACGTTCCTCCTCTCCCTGGGCTGCTCCTGTTGTCCTCATCCCAAAAAGACTGGTGGTCTTAGATTTTGTGTGGACTATAGGAAGACCAACAATGTTTCTCAGACTGATGCATATCCTCTTCCTACCATCCATGAGATCCTGGAGTCGTTGTCTGGCGCTGTTGTGTTCACTACCCTTGACCTCAATAGTGGTTATTGGCAGGTTGAGATGGACCAGGAAAGCAAGGACAAGACTGCTTTTGTCTGTGCTGAGGGCTTGTTTTCCTTTAAGGTGATGCCCTTTGGATTAAAGAATGCCCCTGCCACTTTCCAAAGACTCATGGAGATTGCGTTAGGTGAGCTCAAAGGGAAGATCTGTTTCGTCTACCTGGACGATATAATTATCTACTCTCAGAACAGAGAAAGACACTTTCAAGATCTTCAAGCAGTGTTGGACAAGCTACGAGAAGCTGGTCTGACCTTGAATATGAAGAAGAGCAACTTCTGCCAAACCTCCCTGAAGTTCCTTGGCCATATTGTGTCTTTCGACGGCATTCATGTGGATTCTGAAAAGACAAAGGCTGTACAAGACTTCCCTGTGCCAACCACACTCAAGGCCCTTCAACGGTTCCTTGGTATGGCTGGATGGTACCATCGGTTTGTGTCGAACTTCTCCCAGGTGGCAGAACCCCTCAACGCGATGAAGCGAAAAGGAGCGAAATTCCAATGGACGGCAGAGTGCCAGACTTCCTTTGAAACCCTGAAACGACATCTCGTCACACCTCCCATTTTAGGTCATCCCAACTTTGATTGCCCTTTTGTTGTTTACACTGATGCAAGTGATGTTGGACTTGGTGCTGTCCTAGTCCAACAGACTGGACTTGGCACTGAAGAAGTGCTAGCGTTCGCCAGTCGGACATTGAATGGAGCAGAACGGAACTACTCCACAACCGAGCAAGAGTGCCTTGCAGTTGTCTGGGCTTTGGAAAAGTGGAGGTACTACTTGGAGGGTAGACACTTCACTGTGGTCACTGACCATTCCTCCCTTGTGTGGGTGTTCAAGACCAACAAACCAAGCACCAGACTCATAAGATGGGCTCTACGGTTGCAAGAGTTCACCTTTGCAGTGGAATACAGGAAAGGAAAATACAACACTGTTCCAGATGCCTTGTCCAGAGCTCCTGCTTGTGATAATGGTGGCCCTGATCTTACATGTGCTACTGTCCTGTCAAGCAGTCGAGACTCGCCCAAAACAGACTTTCCCATCTCTGATGAGGCAATATGGAAAGCTCAACAGGATGATCCAGAAGTACAGGCTTTGTACCAGACTATCCTGGAAGATGGAGAAAAGATGGTCAATCCTACCACAAAGCTGACCATCATTGAAGATAAAGTCTACCGAGTCGTACAACTACCTCACAGAACACTCTACCAAATGTACATACCGGACACTCTACGCCTACAACTGCTTCAACATTTCCATGAAGACCCATTAGCTGGTCATTTGGGCAGGTTCAAAACCTACAAGCGGTTGCAAGCGTTACTCTACTGGCCACATCTGAGCATGGATGTGAAGTCACACATCCGAAATTGTCAGGTTTGTCAAATGTACAAACCAGAAGGTAGAAAGCCTGCTGGCAAGTTGCAGCAAACGGTGGTTACCCGACCTTGGGAAATGTTAGGAGTGGATTTGATGGGTCCATTTCCTAGAAGCTCCAATCAGAATGTGTACATACTTGTTTTTGTTGATTACTATTCAAAGTGGGTGGAACTCTTTTCCCTGCGTCAGGCCACAGCAAGGACCGTCTCTAACATCCTTACGAAAGAGATCCTGACTCGCTGGGGAGTGCCTGATTACATCCTGTCTGATCGAGGTTCCCAATTTGTCTCTGATCTCTTTGAGGAGACCTGCCAAAGATGGAACCTGAGGCAGAAGTTGACCACGGCCTATCACCCACAGACCAATCTCACTGAGAGAGTAAATCGAACCTTGAAGACAATGATTGCTTCCTATGTAGGGACCCAGCACAAACACTGGGACAAGCACCTTCATGAGTTTCGATTTGCCCTGAATTCTGCTGTGCAAGAGTCCACTGGAGTCACACCTGCAGAGCTGAACCTAAGTCGTCCTCTCAGAGGACCCTTGGATATGGTGCTACAGCCCCAGCAGCTTACTCCAGATGCTGCTTGCTATGACCAGGTAGGCCATCTCCATGACTTGAGAGCTCTTGTCTCAAAGAACATGATCCAGGCTCGACTCAAGCAGAAGAGAAATTATGATAAGAACAGACGAGACATGCAGTTCCAGCTTCGTGATCGGGTGTGGCTTCGCTCTCATCCTTACTCGAAAGCTGAACAATTCTTCTCGGCCAAGCTCGCTCCTAAATGGCAAGGACCATATAGGATTGTGGAGCAGATGGGCCCTTTGAACTACCGAGTGGTGAAAGAGGACACAGGTGAAGATATGCGCATCGTCCATGTCTCACGCCTTAAGGCCTGTTACCCCTCGGCTGAGGAAATGGAGGCGATTGAGCGCCGCAAGGTCCTGGATATCTTTGAAGAGGAAAGTGAGGAGACTTTTCTCGGATTCCCAGACCCAGAAGTCTCGCACCTTAAGGCCTGTGACCCCTCAGCTGAGGAGCGTGAGCTCCAAAAAGTAATGAATATTTTTGTAGAGGAAAGCGATGAGGAGACCTTTCTCGGTTTCCCCGACAAAGATGTGCCTTCCAGGGCAATGGTCGGCTTTTTCCAGGGGAGGGGGTGTGTGACGGCCCTGAATTTTTCTGAACCGTCTCAGTGCAGCTCCTTCCAATAGGGCGCTTTCCCTTTAATTCCCAATTAAATAGCCAGTATCAGCTGCGCAAAAGTGGGGTTGTGATGGAGACGTGCATGAGGATGTGTTCAACCCTCAGTTCCCGAAGCTTCTCTATTCCGTTGTTTTGTTGCCGTTAAACGTGTGTTTTGTTGCCTAATAGAGTTTACCCAGGATCGGATCCACTCTTTGCGTCCCTGGACTACACCTCTCCGTTCTTCGTGGCCTTTCTCCGCTGGAGATCTATTGGCGGATTGGATTGTCTGACTGACCGACTGACTACCACCTTTTTGTATACGGTATTTCATTTGTTTGGATGTGATGTATACTGTGATTTGTGTAGTTAGTGGTAGTTGAGGACTTAATTAAGAGTTGATCCGCTTTAAGGTTCTGTGGTAAAGTAATTGTTATATTGATTGTATGTTTAATACTGGGTTTACGCTACACGGAACGAACGGACAAACATCGCGTGACAAAAGTCACTTGAGTTCACTGAACTCCTTTACCGGGCAGGACTCTTTTTAGGCCCGAGGTACAGGACATTTCTGGAGGAACCAGAACTCATTGTGATATTATTATATATGTGTGTAATCATTGTTGTTGCTAATACAACCCACGCAACAGAATATAATTGTTTTTGAAGTTCTTTTCAATGTTTTAAGGGTTTATGAAAAGTTTATTTCCATCCTGACTTTTACATACGTCCTTTGTATTGGTGTAGACTTGACGGACCAGATGGGACTCATTCCCACCCAAACTAAAAGGAGAAACTAATGTTTTCTCTGGTAGGCACAACCTACCTGGCACCCCTATAAATAATAACCTCAAGTCAAAACCGTTACAACCTGCTGGAGCGCGTGCTACGGATGGGTGTTGCCATCGTGACCAGTGAACTGAGATAAGGCGGAGCTTTACCTAGCATGGACTTGTAGATGACCTGGAGCCAGTGGGTCTGGCGACGAATATGTAGTGAGGGCCAGCCGACTAGAGCATACAAGTCGCAGTGGTGGGTGGTATAAGGTGCTTTAGTGACAAAACGGATGGCACTGTGATAGACTGCATCCAGTTTGCTGAGTAGAGTGTTGGAAGCCATTTTGTAGATGACATCGCCGAAGTCGAGGATCGGTAGGATAGTCAGTTTAACTAGGGTAAGCTTGGCAGCGTGAGTGAAGGAGGCTTTGTTGCGGAATAGAAAGCCGACTCTTGATTTGATTTTCGATTGGAGATGTTTGATGTGGGTCTGGAAGGAGAGTTTGCAGTCTAGCCAGACACCTAGGTACTTATAGATGTCCACATATTCAAGGTCGGAACCATCCAGGGTGGTGATGCTAGTCGGGCATGCGGGTGCAGGCAGCGATCGGTTGAAAAGCATGCATTTGGTTTTACTCGCATTTAAGAGCAGTTGGAGGCCACGGAAGGAGTGCTGTATGGCATTGAAGCTCGTTTGGAGGTTAGATAGCACAGTGTCCAATGACGGGCCGAAAGTATATAGAATGGTGTCGTCTGCGTAGACGTGGATCAGGGAATCGCCCGCAGCAAGAGCAACATCATTGATATACACAGAGAAAAGAGTCAGCCCGAGAATTGAACCCTGTGGCACCCCCATAGAGACTGCCAGAGGACCGGACAGCATGCCCTCCGATTTGACACACTGAACTCTGTCTGCAAAGTAATTGGTGAACCAGGCAGGGCAGTCATCCGAAAAACCGAGGCTGTAGAGTCTGCCGATAAGAATATGGTGATTGACAGAGTCGAAAGCCTTGGCGAGGTCGATGAAGACGGCTGCACAGTACTGTCTTTTATCGATGGCGGTTATGATATCGTTTAGTACCTTGAGTGTGGCTGAGGTGCACCCGTGACCGGCTCGGAAACCAGATTGCACAGCGGAGAAGGTACGGTGGGATTCGAGATGGTCAGTGACCTGTTTGTTGACTTGGCTTTCGAAGACCTTAGATAGGCAGGGCAGGATGGATATAGGTCTGTAACAGTTTGGGTCCAGGGTGTCTCCCCCTTTGAAGAGGGGATGACTGCGGCAGCTTTCCAATCCTTGGGGATCTCAGACGATATGAAAGAGAGGTTGAACAGGCTGGTAATAGGGGTTGCGACAATGGCGGCAGATAGTTTCAGAAATAGCGGGTCCAGATTGTCAAACCCAGCTGATTTGTACGGGTCCAGGTTTTGCAGCTCTTTCAGAACATCTGCTATCTGGATTTGGGTAAAGGAGAACCTGGAGAGGCTTGGGTGAGGAGCTACGGGGGGGGCGGAGCTGTTGGCCGAGGTTGGAGTAGCCAGGCGGAAGGCATGGCCAGCCGTTGAGAAGTGTTTATTGAAGTTTTCGATAATCATGGATTTATCGGTGGAGACCGTGTTTCCTAGCCTCAGAGCAGTGGGCAGCTGGGAGGAGGTGCTCTTGTTCTCCATGGACTTCACAGTGTCCCAGAACTTTTTAGAGTTGGAGCTACAGGATGCAAACTTCTGCCTGAAGAAGCTGGCCTTAGCTTTCCTGACTGACTGCGTGTATTGGTTCCTGACTTCCCTGAACAGTTGCATATCACGGGGGCTATTCGATGCTATTGCAGTCCGACACAGGATGTTTTTGTGCTGGTCGAGGGCAGTCAGGTCTGGAGTGAACCAAGGGCTGTATCTGTTCTTGGTTCTGCATTTTTTGAACGGAGCATGCTTATCTAAAATGGTGAGGAAGTTACTTTTAAAGAATGACCATGAATCCTCAACTGACGGGATGAGGTCAATGTCCTTCCAGGATACCCGGGCCATGTCGATTAGAAAGGCCTGCTCACAAAAGTGTTTTAGGGAGCGTTTGACAGTGATGAGGGGTGGTCGTTTGACTGCGGCTCCGTGGCGGATACAGGCGATGAGGCAGTGATCGCTGAGATCCTGGTTGAAGACAGCAGAGGTATATTTGGAGGGCCAGTTGGTCAGGATGACGTCTATGAGGGTGCCCTTGTTTACAGAGTTAGGGTTGTACCTGGTGGGTTCCTTGATGATTTGAGTGAGATTGAGGGCATCTAGCTTAGATTGTAGGACTGCCGGGGTGTTAAGCATATCCCAGTTTAGGTCACCTAACAGAACGAACTCTGAAGCTAGATGGGGGCGATCAATTCACAAATGGTGTCCAGGGCACAGCTGGGAGCTGAGGGGGTCGGTAGCAGGCGGCAACAGTGAGAGACTTGTTTCTGGAGAGAGTAATTTTCAAAATTAGTAGTTCAAACTGTTTGGGTATGGACCTGGAAAGTATGACATTACTTTGCAGGCTATCTCTGCAGTAGACTGCAACTCCTCCCCTTTAGCAGTTCTATCTTGACGGAAGATGTTATAGTTGGGTATGGAAATCTCTTAATTTTTGGTGGCCTTCCTGAGCCAGGATTCAGACACGGCAAGGACATCAGGGTTAGCAGAGTGTGCTAAAGCAGTGAGTAAAACAAACTTAGGGAGGAGGCTTCTGATGTTGACATGCATAAAACCAAGACTTTTTCGATCACAGAAGTCAACAAATGAGGGTACCTGGGGACATGCGGGGCCTGGGTTTACCTCCACATCACCCGCGGAACAGAGAAGGAGTAGTATGAGGGTACGGCTAAAGGCTATCAAAACTGGTCGCCTAGAGCGTTGGGGGCAGAGGATAAGAGGAGCAGGTTTCTGGGCATGGTAGAATATATTCAGGGCATAATGCGCAGACAGGGGTATGGTGGGGTGCGGGTACAGCGGAGGTAAGCCCAGGCACTGGGTGATGATGAGAGAGGTTGTATCTCTGGAAATGCTGGTTGTAATGGGTGAGGTCACCGCATGTGTGGGGGGTGGGACAAGGGAGGTAACAGGGGTATGCAGAGTGGATCTAGGGGCTCCATTGTGAACTAAAACAATGATAACTAACCTGAATAACAGTATACAAGGCATATTGACATTTGGGAGAGACATACAGCGAGGCATACAGTAGTTACAGGTGTTGAATTGAGAAAGCTAGCTAAAAACAGTGGGCGAGGCTAATCAGCTAGCACAACAAACAGCAGGTAAAATGGCGTTGACTAGGCAACTGGGCCGACAGATAAAACAAACAAGCAGAGTGGAGTACCGTGATTAATGGGCAGTCCAGTGTGCGTCAGCTATGTAGCCAAGAGATTAGTGTCCAGGGGGCAGCGGTGGATGGGGCAGGGGGCTGGGCTGGCGAGTGTTATCCAGGTTTTTATTTTATTTTTTTAACTAACAATGACTAAATAGCTTGTAGCTAGTTAGCTGGTTAGCGTCTGGAGGTTCTTGAGTGTGTCAAGTATGGGCCCAATAGATTAGCTGGTCGAGGGCAGCAGATGGAACGTACAGACGCCCAGCCAGACATTGAAGGGGAGCGGGCTCTGTACGCAACGCCTGCTCAATGTCCACGTCCAGATCCCACACTACCGGTGCCACCAGGCAAGATGCCGGGAGTATGGGAGTGGGATACATGGGCCGCTCCTCCGTGTCATACAGCCGGGACAATGTGTCTGCCTTAATGTTCTGAGAGCCTGGTCTGTATGAAAGGGTAAACACCTACCTGAGCACTCTCGTGACCACCCAGTGAGAGCCCTCTGTGGCCAAAAAACAGTGGGGTTATGAAAAGCTAACCAGGGTAGGCCCAGCACCACGGGAAATGCAGGAGAGTCAATGAGGAAGAGACTAATTCTCTCCGTATGACCCGTCTGCGTCACCATACCCAACGGAGCGGTGAACTCCCTAATTATCCCTGGCCCTAATGGTCGACTATCTAATGCATTAATGGGGAACTATTATGAGCTAACATTCTATCAATGAAATTCCCAGCCGAGCCTGAATCTACGAGCGCCTTATGCTGGGAATACGGAGAAAAATCAGGAAAAGTGACAGACACAAACATATGTGCAACAGAGGGCTCTGGGAGAGAATGGTGCCGGCTCACCTGGGGTGACACCAGAGCGCCCTGCCTGCTACCTCGATTGCCAGAGGAACCAACCCGGCACCGACCGGCAGTGTGACCTCTGCGGCCACAGATGGTGCACGAGCGGGAACCCCCTCCGGTCTCCCTGCGCACCGCCCCTCCCAGCTCCATAGGTATCGGAGAGGGGGTGCGGGAGGATGGAACCACCAGACCCTGATCTGGACGTCCAGGAGTAGCCAGCAGGTTGTCCAGCCAGATAAACAGGTCCACCAACTGGTCGAACGTGAGGTTGTTGTCTCTGCAGGCCAGCTCCCGATGGACGTCCTCGCTCAGACTGCAACAACAATGGTCGATCAGGGCCCTGTCGCTCCATCCCGCGCCGGCAGCCAGGGTCCTAATCTTCAGGGCCAACTCCTGGGCGCTCTTCGTCTCCTGCCTCAGATGGTAGAGGCGCTCACCCGCCGCTCTACCCTTGGGTAGGCGGTCGAAGACTGGGTGAACTCCTCAAACTTGTCCAACGCCGCATCTCCCTCTCTCCATGCGGCGCTGGCCCACTCCAGGGCTCTCCCGGTGATGTTCGAGACGAGGGCAGACACACTCTCACGATCCGATGGAGTCGATAAAGGTTTAATTGCAGTAAAAACCCCTGGCAGTTCGAAGCCCTCCCATCATACTCCTGGGCCAAGGAGAGACGAATCCCACTGGGTTCAGGTGGGAAAGAGGCGCTCAAGAGAGACCCCGGTTGTGCTGGTGGAGGCCCTGGAAGAACTCCCTCTCTCCCAGCAGTCCATTGTCTGGACAACGCGATCCATGGCAACACCAAGATGGTGAAGCATAACTGCATGCTCCTGGATGCGCTCTTCCAACTCAATGGCCGGGGTACCCTGTCCTGCTGACTCCGTAGTATGGTCGGAGATTCTGTAATGTGGTGCGTGCTGGTGGCAGGGAAGTCAGGCGCAGGAGAATGAACTTGGAAAAAACGGAGCTGTTTTCAAAACCTCCAAAAACCAAAGTATACAAAATAACAAATAGAGGGTGCAAAACCCATCGCACACCAGAATTAACAATAAACACCTACAATTAAACACCTACACAACAATCTCCGACAAGGACATGAGGGGAAACAGAGGGTTAAATACACAAGATGTAATTGATGGGATTGGAACCAGGTGTGTAGGATGACAAGACAAAACAAAAATGAAAAATTGATCAATGATGGCTAGAAGGTCGGTGACATCGACCACCGAACACCGCCCGAACAAGGAGAGGGACCGTCTGTCGTGACACATTTCCTGGCATCAAAATTGGAATTCCCCTCCATGACATCCATGTGCTCCACTGCCACTTTTCATATCTATGGTAACCATGTACACAAACTTTTGAAATAAGGTTATTATCATGAAATTTGCTTGTCATGGTTGTAATGACAAAATACTTAGAGATGACTGTATTATGGGTTAAAAAAATCAAATGGTTTATATAGTTTCCATTTATTTGACTCTTTTTTTAAACAGGTGCATTAAATATTTTGTAATTAAGACTCAATACTTTTGTAAGTGTAATACATTTTAAAAAGTCAAAAGTCCGCGTGTGAGACAGGACAAAAACAGTGCAAAACGGTGACATCCAGACATGAAACGCTTTAGAAAAAAAAATCTAAAAACATTTTGAAAGCTGAAAATGAGAGTTTAACGTTATTTTAGTAAATAATTAATGGATGTAAAATAAACAAATCTAAATTAACATTTTATCTTAAAATTCGAACCCCGAGACACATGTTTTCCAAACATACATTGTCTACGTGTGCTTTGTTGTCGGTAGCTAGGTTTCAATCCAATTGGCAACAGGTTTTCATGCGAATATTAAAAAATCCGCATAAAAACAATATGCGCATTTTCCCACCAGAGATGTTTCTATCAAATTTACTTGTTGCAGATAAAATAATGTGTGCGATGACATAGTGAACATAAAATAACTTTTGTGGTTAAATACCAATGCACCGAATAAAATATACAAGTTAAATTGGTTTCCATCATATTTTCAACTCTACTGATGGTTTTCCCACCCCAAACATATTGCTTTATATAGCGAATGTGCCCACTCTGGTATTGGCAGTGTGCTCTAGCAAACAGCTCGCAAATACAGTGCGGGCAGGCCAGCCTACATTATGAGATTATTATAGACAAAAGAGTGAGATCATTTTTATTTGTCAAAGAGCAACCACCAGAATAAGACCCTCGGTATTTATTGGAAAGGAGCATCAAGCTCATCACTTTGCACTTTCACCACCCTCTGAAGCCATTATAATGCATTTAATCTGTATCCTAATAAACAGCATGCTTTCCCGATGAGTTGTTGTGGGGTGACTGCATAAAATGTAATCGTGTGAACAAATGTACTTCTATATGATGGTTATTATATTAATGTTTCTGTGCACGCCATATATCGCATAATTAATTTTACCTAGACAAAAAGATCCCACATTGTCTAGCGTATTTTGTTTTGTCGTCATTTGAACAGTTTACCGAAAAATGTTCTGTTTCCATCAGGCCTGTCATGACATGTTTTATCCGACATGAAGGCTACTTCACGCGCATGAAAAGGTTGGAAACCTGGTTAGTATAGCAGAAATACGAGGCAGAGATTTAGGGCGCGTTCGAGCAGATCACTTTTGTCAATTTGCATTATATAAAACATTTCGACTGTAAGTTTCTGCAATTGCTCTTTACAAACTTCATCCTGCACCCATCACCTGCATTGTGGGAGGCTCTATTGTCAACCAATCATTTTGAGTGTTTTTGTTTGGCTCAAAGACGTGACTGAAACGGGAACCAACTTTACCACAAATCATGTCCAGTCAACAGTGAATGAATCAAATGTGATTGAGGCTCTGTCTCACTAATTAATTGTATATTGGACACAGATATAATTTCAGTTTGTGAGTAGGTGTTGGAGACACGTTTTTTTTCTCGAAATTATAAAGAAAACCTTGGAAACACTGTCATGCTGATCTGAGCCTTGTTGTTGGAAAACCACGTTAGTGTCCCCCTTACGTCCCTCCCAGACTTCCGCCGACATTCAGTTGCTTCAGCCTACTACTCAAACGCGCCCAAAAACGTGGTTCTCTGTTTGACAGAGTTGTACAGAATCTCGCGAGAGTTGACGTCTGCTAAAAATACTTGAGAGAACAACGATATTTTTTTAACCACTGATTCCTACCTCGAATGCATTAATCTGACGGGCATTTCACGAAGGATAAATAACGGTATTTATATTGAAGGGAATATTGGCATATTATATGAAATTACACAATTGCGCTCAAGATATGTATTTATGGAATTTGTTTGCAGCGAATAAATCTCAGATGGAGAAGAGAAAGGAACACAGGAAATAAGCGGTACAGTGTGCACGCTTGCAAGAATATATTTAATGTCCTAATAACGGCGAAATAGTCGCAAAACTTTTGAATTTTCCTTCCATTACTGTTTCAAATATATTTTTCCTCCTACACCATAAGCTACCAGGTTGCAATACTGGGCGAATATGGGTGGAACAGCGGGCGTTCATAGCCAGGGCCATGGTCGATATTTATAAGTCAATGGGAAGGCAGTTTGCAAAGGCAACTTTTCACATAACGGAAACGGCTTTGCATAACTCCTACACCAGGACTGCTGCGTACGCGCCGTAAAGATGAGAGGCTTTGCCCTTCTCCCCCAAGAGGACTACGACAATGCTTCCACTGGGCAAGACCAAAACATTGATATTGGACGTTGAAATCCATGCCTGAGTCTCTTCAGACCTATTTTCCTTTGTAGGGCGAGATAAAGGAGTCTTTCCTCATTGACTCAATGTAAAGGAGAAGAGAAGAGAGCATCCACGTCTGAGAAATGGATAAACTCACCGTCATATCAGGATGCCTCTTTCTAGCGGCAGATATCTTTGCCATCGCCAGTATTGCTAATCCAGACTGGATCAACACCGGAGATGCAACTGGTAAGTTAGGTGAGGGCATTTAACTTAATTCATATATTTCCACACGTTATCTGTCTAGTGTCTATCATCTGGCTGTAGGCTGCTACAGCTGGCTGTCACCCTGTGTGGCCCCTAAGGGGCTTTGTTGACAATGATCAATAATGTGCATTATAAACCGGGTGGTTCATCACAGAATGCTGATTGACTGACAGCTGTGGTATATCAGACCGCATACCACGGGTATGACAAAACATGTATTTTTACTGCTCTAATTACATTGGCAACCAGTTTATAATAGCAATAAGGTACCTTGGAGGTTTGTGTTAAATGGCCAACATACCATGGATAAGGCCTGTATCCAGGCACTCTGCAATGCGTAGCCATAGTATATTGGCCATATACCACACCCCCCTAGGCCTTATTGCTTAATTAACCTCTTTGACACACTATTCTTCTAGGATTTCAGTTCACGTAACCCAACTTTTTTGAATCATTCTCTTTCCACTCTACTGCATCAGCCACACAACACCACCACCCTCTTCCAAATATAACACTTTGGCATTCTGGTGACCTTTCTCTTGAGCTTCAGAATCTTATAATGTGGCATCATCAAAGACCTTCTACATTATCTGTTACACTTTATACAAGCAGTCCTGCCCTCTTTCTCCCCACATCCACCCCATCCCTCCAAAATACAGTGAGCTACTTTGGCATTCTCTCTCGCTCTCGTCCTCTCGGGGCTTGGCCTCTTGGGGCTTGTCCTCAAACCACCAATCATCATCCTCCACAGCTGGTGATAATTGAACTGCCCTCTACTGTTTCACCCCAACATCCCCTGATACCCCATGTCCCTTCAAGGCATATAAACTACCCTGTACAAGATACTAACTCATCTCCCTGATCCCCATGTCCCCTCAAGGCATATAAGCTACCCTGTACCAGCTACAAACTCACCTCCCTGATCCCTATGTCCCTTCAAGGCATATAAGCTACCCTGTACCAGCTACAAACTCACCTCCCTGATCCCTATGTCCCTTCAAGGCATATAAGCTACCCTGTACCAGCTACAAACTCACCTCCCTGATCCCTATGTCCCTTCAAGGCATATAAGCTACCCTGTACCAGCTACAAACTCACCTCCCTGATCCCTATGTCCCTTCAAGGCATATAAGCTACCCTGTACCAGCTATCAATTCACCTCCCGAGTGGCGCAGTGGTCTAAGAGCAGGGTGACTGTTGACAAATAGTGTGTCAGACTCAGTGGTGAAGTGAGGGCCACATTTCCGGCTATGCGCTTGGAGGTCTGTTCAGCTTTGCACTCACTCTCTGTATGTTTTATGCATCTGACACAGACAGACTGGGGCATTTGTATTTAATCTACAGTATCCAGCCTGAGGACATGGTCAAATTAAGTGCAACAGTAAAGGCTACGACTAAACGATAGGTCACTTAGAATGAGCTAATGCCTTTTAGATACATCTGTAGCCAGCAGATTGTAGTTCCATGCTGTGGCCTACTGCATAAACAACCGG
This sequence comes from Oncorhynchus gorbuscha, assembly GCF_021184085.1. Taxonomy (NCBI): domain Eukaryota; kingdom Metazoa; phylum Chordata; class Actinopteri; order Salmoniformes; family Salmonidae; genus Oncorhynchus; species Oncorhynchus gorbuscha. The sequence goes on from NC_060178.1 coordinate 94,103,429, forward strand.
GATAGGTGACATTTTCCCCTTGTAATTGTGAGGTAGGTGCCAGGATGGAAAAGTTATTTTTTGAGTCCTATGTTTAGATTTTAATGGTCTCATTTGTTATCATTCTTTTCTTTTTTATACAAAGAATGAAAACATAGGAGAGACCAAACCAGACATGACATCCCACTTTCCTCCCACAAGTCCTCCCTAGCCCCTGGCCACCAACATCACAGACTAACCCCTGGCCACCAACGTCACACACTAACCCCTGGCCACCAACGTCACACACTAACCCCTGGCCACCAACGTCACACACTAACCCCTGGCCACCAACGTCACACACTAACCCCTGGCCACCAACGTCACACACTAACCCCTGGCCACCAACGTCACACACTAACCCCTGGCCACCATCGTCACACACTAACCCCTGGCCACCAACGTCACACACTAACCCCTGGCCACCAACGTCCCACACTAACCCCTGGCCACCAACGTCCCACACTAACCCCTGGCCACCAACGTCCCACACTAACCCCTGGCCACCGACGTCCCACACTAACCCCTGGCCACCAACGTCCCACACTAACCCCTGGCCACCGACGTCCCACACTAACCCCTGGCCACCGACGTCACACACTAACCCCTGGCCACCGACGTCACACACTAACCCCTGGCCACCGACGTCACACACTAACCCCTGGCCACCGACGTCACACACTAACCCCTGGCCACCGACGTCACACACTAACCCCTGGCCACCGACGTCACACACTAACCCCTGGCCACCGACGTCACACACTAACCCCTGGCCACCAACGTCACACACTAACCCCTGGCCACCATCGTCACACACTAACCCCTGGCCACCAACGTCACACACTAACCCCTGGCCACCAACGTCACACACTAACCCCTGGCCACCAACGTCACACACTAACCCCTGGCCACCAACGTCACACACTAACCCCTGGCCACCAACGTCACACACTAACCCCTGGCCACCAACGTCACACACTAACCCCTGGCCACCAACGTCACACACTAACCCCTGGCCACCAACGTCACACACTAACCCCTGGCCACCAACGTCACACACTAACCCCTGGCCACCAACGTCACACACTAACCCCTGGCCACCAACGTCACACACTAACCCCTGGCCACCAACGTCACACACTAACCCCTGGCCACCAACGTCACACACTAACCCCTGGCCACCAACGTCACACACTAACCCCTGGCCACCAACGTCACACACTAACCCCTGGCCACCAACGTCACACACTAACCCCTGGCCAACAACGTCACACACTAACCCCTGGCCAACAACGTCACACACTAACCCCTGGCCAACAACGTCACACACTAACCCCTGGCCAACAACGTCACACACTAACCCCTGGCCAACAACGTCACACACTAACCCCTGGCCAACAACGTCACACACTAACCCCTGGCCAACAACGTCACACACTAACCCCTGGCCAACAACGTCACACACTAACCCCTGGCCAACAACGTCACACACTAACCCCTGGCCACCAACGTCACACACTAACCTCTGGCCAACAACGTCACACACTAACCCCTGGCCAACAATGTCACTTAATACATCTAAGGTGACATGATTCTAATCATGTTATAACTCTTATTATATGCTCAGCACTTTGAGAATTAATGGGAACCTGAAAATGTACATATTAATGACAATTTATAGCCTCCATTACACTGTTACAGCACAGTCCAGGAGCGTTCAGGTAGAACATACCTCCATTACACTGTTACAGCACAGTCCAGGAGCGTTCAGGTAGAACATACCTCCATTACACTGTTACAGCACAGTCCAGGAGCGTTCGGGTAGAACATACCTCCATTACACTGTTACAGTCCAGGAGCGTTCGGGGAGAACATACCTCCATTACACTGTTACAGCACAATCCAGGAGCGTTCGGGTAGAACATACCTCCATTACACTGTTACAGCACAGTCCAGTAGCGTTCAGGTAGAACATACCTCCATTACACTGTTACAGCACAGTCCAGGAGCGTTCAGGTAGAACATACCTCCATTACACTGTTACAGCACAGTCCAGGAGCGTTCAGGTAGAACATACCTCCATTACACTGTTACAGCACAGTCCAGGAGCGTTCGGGTAGAACATACCTCCATTACACTGTTACAGCACAGGAGGAGCGTTCGGGAGAACATACCTCCATTACACTGTTACAGCACAATCCAGGAGCGTTCGGGTAGAACATTACAGTCCATTACACTGTTTACAGCACAGTCCAGGAGCGTTCGGGTAGAACATACCTCCATTACACTGTTACAGCACAGTCCAGGAGCGTTCGGGTAGAACATACCTCCATTACACTGTTACAGCACAGTCCAGGAGCGTTCGGGGAGAACATACCTCCATTACACTGTTACAGCACAGTCCAGGAGCGTTCGGGTAGAACATACCTCCATTACACTGTTACAGCACAGTCCAGGAGCGTTCGGGTAGAACATACCTCCATTACACTGTTACAGCACAGTCCAGGAGCGTTCAGGTAGAACATACCTCCATTACACTGTTACAGCACAGTCCAGGAGCGTTCAGGTAGAACATACCTCCATTACACTGTTACAGCACAGTCCAGGAGCGTTCAGGTAGAACATATCATACAAAGAAGGAACAGAAACAGGCTTGAGGTCCACCCATATTGTGTTTTCAGTCATTACTAGCCAGACTTCCCTTGTGAGACTTCCACTCATCCCATACAGAGAAGGTATGAAATCAAGCAGGGTTAAAAGCCTTTTGTTCCAGCCTAATAGTAATTACCAGGTGGAGAGAAGCATTGTTTGTAAATGGTAATGTGTGAAGTCTTTCCTGATGAGGTCTGCTGGGAGGGAGAATTCTTTCAGATGAAGCACTCACAGCTTAATTATCAAGGAAATTGCCTTGACTGGAAGGCCCTGTTTGTGTATCTGAAGTCCAACATATTGTTTTGTCCAGGTGAAATAGATAAATGCTTAGACCTACACTCTATTTGAATATAGGTATCTAAAAATATTATTCGGCCATCCCGATAGGAGAACCCCTTTTTGGTTCCAGGTAGAAACCTTTTGGGTTCTGTGTATAACCCTCTATGTAAAGGGTTCCACATAGAACTCAAAAGGTTTCTACCTGGAACCAAAAATGGGTTCTTCAAACGGTTGTCCTATGGGGATAACTGAAGAACCATTTTTAGGTTCTAGAACGGCACCTTTTTTTCCTACAAGTGTAGTTATTCCTGCAAATGAAGTTAACTTGCCGGTCTAACTTATGCTCTTTCCTATGGTATCAGTATTTTGGCAGCACCAGATGATGCTTATTGCTTACAGATAAACAGATGTTGACAATGACTCCATCAGATTGGCAGATGTTGTTATAAACACAAATGTCTCTTTCACCACCTCAAGTTTAGCCTGGAAAGGAATCATTATGGTTTATTTGTTTACAGCAAACCTCTCTTGTAGTTATCCAGGATGTGAAGCTTTATAAAAGTTTATAGAGGTGTGTGTGTCTTAGACTAGCTAATTTCCTGCTTATTACGCAGGTATTCTGTAGTCGGAAGCAGCAGGGGACTGACTGAGGCTGCATGGGGAAGTGTTTACTAACCACACACACACACACACACACACACACACACACACACACACACACACACACACACACACACACACACACACACACACACACACACACACACACACACACACACACACACACACACACACACACACACACACACACACACACACACACACACACACACACACCTCCCTCTGTCTCGACGCCCTGGCTATTAGACAAGCTTGATGTCTGATGTGTTACACACTTAAAACAGCTGCTGATCAGTCCCACGAATTAGAAATGTCCCCCAAGAGTCCCATAGAACAAAAAGTACAATTTACACCAATGACAAGCTATGGACTGGGTGTGTAAGCTTGCTTAATAAGAGAGGGAAATATTGTGTTATGATAGGATATACTATGTCACTCTTTTAACGTTTTATCAGTATTTTTGATTCTTTGACAGTGGAATATGTGACATATTCTTCTGAGGCAGGACCTTTTCATAAAGGATATGAAGTGGTTGGGATGTGAAGTCCTGGTAGCTTACGCCTATTTCTGTTGTGCTCTTCACTTAGATAAAATAATGTATAACGAATGAACAGGATATCCTGTGTAGAAAATGGAGGGGCTCAGAGATCATGGAATCAACATAGTATGCATGCAGTATGTTACACTTCAGTGTGCTCTCTCGCTGCAGACTCATACAACCATTCATAGGTATGCTACCTCATAGTTGACACATCTATCCTACTGTATATCTATCTAAACTGTTGAAGGGGTATAACCTCAAAATAATCAGCTGAAGTAAGTAAACCCTGTTGAAGGGATGTTTTCCACTCAGATCTGTCTGGTACTATAATATGATATGTATCAGAGTTGGTAGCATAACTTTCTACCATTAATTTGTGATTCTGGTAATTGGGAAGCAAATTTGATCACTATAATGGATGAGGAAACAGGACACAGCAGTTTGGTTTTGTTATGAGTATTATATTAGGGTGCCATGTCAATAGCCACGACATAACAGCTTTGATCAGCATTAGATCCACATACAGTAGGTCTATATGTGTCTTCAAATCAAAGGAATCCTGAGTGGCGCATCGGTCTGAGTCAGTGCTAGAGGCGTACCTACAGACCCGGGTGTGATCCTGGGCAAGATCACAACCGGCCATGATCGGGGGTTCCATAGGGCAGCGCACAATTGGCCCAGCGTTATCCGGGTTAGGGGAGGGCCGTCATTGTAAATAAGAATTTGTTCTTAGCTGACTTGCCTAGTTAAATAAAGGATAAATAAAGGGGGCTGGTGGCACCTTAGTTGGGGAGGACAGGCTCATAGTCATGGTTGAGGCAACAGGGATCTGGATCTGGGAAGGGGTTGAAGGTCTTGCTGCAAACAAGAAGCTTAATCTTGACATGTAGCCACTTAGCTAGCAAGTTAGCAAACCACATTCATAGCTGGATATAATTTATTTGACTGATCTTACATTTCTTATAGTTATACTTAACTTATAGTTATGAGCAGTGTGATAGCCCGCAGCCCCTGCAAGTCGGTGGTGCCCCCAACCCTAAAAAATTAAAACAGTAAAAATCATAACATCGGTATTTTGAAATACCCAGTATACAGTATATCTCACAAGCCTTGCCCACTGTTCATCTCTCCTCTCTGTCTCCAGCCTCTGGAAGACACAACGTGCTGGCTCAGGGATAACTCCTCATCTCCTGAGAGAGAAGGGGAAGAAAGGGGTCGGAGGATTTAATTTCACATTTCTCTCATTCAAATCTATACCGATGAATTGTCCTTTGTAGCTGGATGGATGAGGGGGTTGATTGTTGCTGGGTTGGCACGTTCTGTGTTGGGTTAGGGAGGGTGGGGTTCATATATTCTCTTATTGTTGTTGGAAGAGTTTTATGTGTTCAGCAGGCCTAGCTTGCTGACTTAATTGGACCCACCAGGCTTTGGGGCAGGAGAGGAGAGGCTCTTTGACAGTGAGTGACTTTCTGATGTGAATTCTTATCTTCTCCCTCTCTCCTTTTTCCTCTCTCCTTTATCTCATCTCTCTCTGTGGTTTCAGAGGCTCTGGGTCCCCCCTCTGCTTTCGTTATCCTTCCATCCCTCTTTCTCTCTCCCCCTCTTCCCTCCAGCTCTCTTCCTCTCTCTGGTGTCAGGGGCTCTGTTCCTGAGCCATCCAAGTCTTACGTCATTGATTGATTCCTCAGGGACCCCTGCCATTGGTCCAGGGCCTAAGAGTCCCACTCTTCAGTCTTGTTACCATACCAACCTTCCTTGAGCTCTACTTTGTGTGGTCACAGGGCACTGGAAGTGGAATCCAGTGTCACCAGGGAGGTCATTAGTCCAGATGTGATGTAATGCAGTGATGCCTCATACAGATCTTAGCTTTTCTAATGGTGATACCGTCACAAGTTGAGGGATATTTTAGAACTGATGCAATCTACTGCTCTGGGTTAAGTTTCTTCTAATAAAACAAGGTGTACAGAAAATGAAAAGATTCTGCTGAAAAGTGACACATGTTGTTGTGGTGTGTGAGAGCACAGTTGACCTGAACAGTGAGAGTATGCTCTGTGTGATGAAAGATATTCTTCCTCCGTGGGTGTATGTGATCAAGCACTCTGTCTGTAGCAGTGCAGGCTGCTGAGGGGAGAACGGCTCATAATGATGGCAGGAACGGAGCGAAAGGAATGGCATCAAACACATGGAAACCATGTGTTTAATGTATTTGATAATATTCTACCTATTCCACTCCAACCATCCCCAATTAAGGTGCCACCAACTTCCTGTGTTCTGTAGATGCTCTGACAGTGGGACTGCTGCTGTGTGGGATCTAACCCTGACTGATCTATCTCTTCTCTCTCCTTCTCCTGTCTCTCTAGGTTCCCTGACAGTAGGCCTGGTGCGGCAGTGCCAGACCATCCACGGTCGTGAATGGACCTGTATCCCCCCGCGGCTGCCCCCTGAGTGGGTCACCACCCTCTTCTTCATTATCCTGGGCATCATCTCCCTCACGGTGACCTGCGGCCTGTTGGTGGCATCACACTGGCACCGCGAGGCCACCCGTTACGCCCGCTGGATCGCCTTCACTGGGAGTACGTTTCATTTTGACTTATGTAACGGTTATTTAACCAGACAGGCCAATGGGGAACCAGTTCTCGTTTACAGTGACGGCCTGGACAAGAGACCAAGACTGCAATACGATAAATACAGAAACATGGCCAACACTGTCACCATTTAAGTCATGACTGGGGCCAGACAGACTCCTGTTAATCCCCTATTCTGGCTAAAGTAGTACAGTAGACTAGGGAATAGGCTGTGATTTGAGGGAAAGCCATTAGTTACAGCTTTGAAGCACCTTGAAATTCTTGTTATGTCACTAATGGATGTTAGCAAATTGATTTGAGTAAGCCGAGATGAATGTCACTTTGGTTTCATTTTAGTAAAAGCTTTTGTGTGGTAACTGTGTGGGCGGCAGGTAGCCTAGCGGTTAAGAGTGTTGGCCAGTAACGGAAACGTCGCTCGTTTCACATCTCCATGCCGAATAGGTGAAAAATCTGTTGATGTGCCATTGAGCAAGGCACTTAACCCTAATTGCTCCTGTAAGTCACTCTGGATAAGAGCGTCTGATAAATGGCCCAAATGTTCAAATGGAACTGTGCTGAGTGGCTCCTTGAACACCTAGAGTAAATGGGGTTGCTATGAGCGGAGCTAAAACCAGGAGGAGGGATTTTTAGTGGTCCAAGGGACATGACGGAATAACATTCCTTTGTTATTATTATAATTCCAGAGGTCATTTTATCCTAATCATTATCGGGCTAGAATTACCTATTGAGGTATAATAATGCCCAAGTAATGACAATTTAATATGACAATGTAAATTGTTTTTTTTCAGCTCTGTCAGGTTTCCACGACGATGAAAACGCAAATATAGAATTTAGCCTGAGATCATGTTGCTGCGTACTCTTTAAATGTTGTAAGATATATTGCTCCCTAAATATGTTGTACTGTGAATAGTGTTTTTAAGAAAACTGTTTCTAAACTTTCTTTCCTCTCTCCTCCATAGTGATCCTGCTCTGTATGGCAGCTCTTATATTTCCTATAGGATTTTACATCGATGAGGTCGGGGGACAACCTTATAAACTACCCAACAACACAGTGGTGGGGTCCTCATATGTACTCTTTGTCCTGTCTATATTTTTCACTATAGTGGGACTACTGTTTGCAGGGAAGGTCTGCTTGCCTGGGTGACATATCGGGCACTTTGGTTTTTGTAAACATTCTTGCGCTTAGAGAAATGCCTTTTGTAGAAGCATTTGCTAGGCCTGACATTTGAAATTGCCCAGCTGGAAGGGAAGAAGACGAACTGTGAGAACCACTCTCTCTGACGTACCTTTGGATGACAGGAATCTACGGCACCTAGCCCTGGGTCAATAGGACAGGTAGTAGGCACTAGTCTGTCTGTGTTCATAGATCTTGGAGGAATGGACACCTATCCAGCCCCCTCACAGATCAGTGAACACAGAAGTGTCCTTCCACAAATAGAGTGCCTTTCTGGGTAGTGTAACTTTCTTATTTCACCAAATTTGAACATTCTGTCAAAGAGCACATGTTTAACTTCATAACAAATATGATTTCCCCATCTCTTCCTTTTGATATTTTATTTTTATTTCAGGAATAGTTTAACCATATTAAAACGAGAGTTCAGTTCACGTAACTGGTTGACATGAGAGACAAATGTCAATGTA